>NC_066584.1:53409327-53544327 GCF_024323335.1 Lathyrus oleraceus
TCTTTTATTTTATTAAGTTGTTCTCCCAAATCCCGTGTTACGTCACTATTTACAAGTGTGTGTTGTTTATCTTGAATTATTCAATTTGTTAGGTTTATTTATTTGCTTACAACCTTGTGCGTAATTCAGTTCTTTCAATCACCATTTTCATTTCTTTCTAATTTTCATTTGTTTGTTAATTTAATTCTTACAATTTTCAAAATTTAAAATAATTGTCATTTTTAAAATTGTTAAGTTTTGAATCGATCAACAATTTCTTTTTTGGATGAATGTGAAAGAAGACAAGTAACAATGTAACATCTAATTTTGTGAAAATCAGATCCTATTTTTCTAATTATTAGTAATTTTTTATATTTTTGAATTATTTTTTGCTTTTGTCTTAAAATATATAATATCAACTCAAAAATGTGAATCATGTTATTCAAAAAAAAAAATTTTAAAAAAAGGAAAAGTTTATATTGCATCGCAAAAAGAAGCCCTAGATAATATTATTAAAACAAACAAAAATAAATAAATATAAAAATATAGGTGATTGTTGATTGATATTGATATAGAACAACATTTAGTTACATTTTTAAAATTAAAATTAAAAAAATTATAACTGAGATCTACAATGTCTTAACAAAGATTAAATGAGTTAATTTACTGTCCATTAAAAAAGAAATTTGACAAGACACCAATTGTAATGATTCAATAAACGAATTTACATCTAAAAAACCCAAAAAATAAAATACATTTAAAGTTTTATATAAAAAATCAATTTTATAAAAACTCAATTTTTTAAATTTACTTTGGACCTCGATATTGATTGAGATGATCCTGATTCCAAATTTGAAACACTAATTAATGAGTCTCATTTCAATTAGGCTTAATCAAACTTGTGGAAATAATCGAACACATAAACTCAATAACTTGACACTATATCATCTTTTCATTTCATTGTAATCTTAGAAATTATTAATGACGTATACAACAACAATCGATATAGAAAGGTGGGGAGCATTCCCCTTTTGTGTAGCCTTTATCTTTGCATTGAACATCACAATCATGAAAACCTGTTTGACATTGTCCAATGCATTTCAGACGCACTACATTTCTACATTCAGCTTTGTGCATACCTAATGAGAAGAGTAATAATGTTAGGGTACATATTTTGTATACAAAAAAAAAACAAAACAAATCAAGTTATTTTGTTGATCCTCAACATACCCAATGAGAGTACAAAAAATACAATCAAGACTGCCATGAAAACCTTTTCTTTTTGAGTCATGTCTTTGTATGTCTTCGTTTAAGGAGTTGAATTTTGTCATGTCTATATGTGTGTATATATAAAATTAATTCTTCAAAATGAAGAAAAAAAGATAATAAATAGCAATAATGAGCATGGTGGTTTTGTCCAAAACATAAGAGAAAGATATTTTCGTTATTTCTCTATCTTATAAATTTTCTTTGATAAGTTTAAAAAAACTGTTAATAAAAAATACTATTTCTTATAGTTTATCATGTAACGGTATTAATAATAATAGCGACAATAACTTAACAACTTAAGATTTATACACTACTACATTTAATTGTTTTAGTAACATTCATATTGCGACCTTTATTAAAGTGTTAGCATTATAGAGATTTTTGTAACATTTTTTAAAACATGTTACATATTTTTCTCGAATGTGTTCACGAACCAAGAAGCAAAATCCACTTAGAGTAACATGTTTTTTTTTATAAAAAAACGTTACAACGTAGGAACAAAACATCCTTGATAGTTACACTCTCACGAGATTAGTTACAATCTTCTTGGTTTAATGTATGAATCATCCTAACATAGGGTGAAGTTAGTGATATCATTTATATACAATAGTTCATACTCAAGATAGTTACACTCTCATAAGATTAGTTACAATCCATAACTATCGCTTTGCACTCCTTGGTATATTCAAACTTTTTGTTTTTCTTCAACAATTTATAAAAATGGAATGACTTATCTCTTGAACATGGGAGAAATCTAACTAGGGCTACAATTCACCATGTCAATTTTTGAACTTTTTAAATCGATGTTACGCTTCTCACATCAGTTATCACTTGGTATTTTTATAAGGTTAGTGTCCATTCCGCAAATTTTCCTTCTCAAACCCCAAATAAGCATTTGGTTGGGCTAAGATGCATATTATATTTTCTAATTGATGCCATAATATTTTTAATATCATCATAGTTATGTTTTTCCTCAAAAGTTTTTACCACCATGTCATCCATGTAAACTTCAAAATTATGGCCAGTTAGATCTACAAACACTGTCCACATATTTCTTTTAGGTAGCATCGACGTTCTCGAAACCAAATGACATTACCTTATTCTAGTAATTACACTTGTTGATCATGAAAATCATCTTGGATGCATCGTTGAGATTCATTTTAATCTAGTTGTAGCATAAAGAACCATCTTGTCATGCTTTAATTTTATTCGAGTATTTTAAAATTTGCATGCATCCGACTTTACTCTGCATCATCTGCATAATATAACATGTATTTCATCAAGTATAATATCTAAAATGTTGATCAAAATAAATTTTTTGATATACAGAGTTGAATTGTTTCTCAAATATACGTAAATTTAGCGGGCAAAAAATTTAAAGATCAGGTCTATAGACGTCAATTTTATTAATCTATGATTTGCGTAGTTTAACTTGACATACTCGTTTTATTTTTTCGACTTCTTTTGCGGTCACATTTTGATCAGATTGAACCTTTCCAACCGAGTACTTTTCACTTCAAAATTTGATCAAAACCTGTTTATTTTCCAAAAGTTTTTTTCCCGTAAATCATTTTGTTGCATTCATTTTAATTTTTCGAGTATTTTTGCGTTCGATTTTTATTTATTTTGAGTCCTTTTATTTTTATTTCTTTGTCAAAATATTCGTAATAATTAAATAGAATTTACTATATAGTCATTTTGATTTTACTGTGTGTATTTAAAAATGTGTGCATTTTATTTATTTTAATTGATTTACATTATGAATTGATTGACATTGTGTGTTTCCTTGTGTTTATCATGGCCGTTAGATTCGATTAATCGATGATCCGTATTTGTTATCCATGTGTATTTCTTTCAATCAATCACAATTAAGAAAAAAAAAGTAATAAAAGAAATAACAAAGAAAAAAGGGTGGAACACGTAAACGTGAGCGAGGTGTTTCCATCTAGCACTATAAAAACAAATTCTTGCATTTTGAGGATAACCAAACGCGTCATATCCATAAATGCTCTCTCACACGTTCTTCATGGGGAAAAGACCAATCTCTCGTTTCTCATTGAAAGAAGAGGTTGCAGAAAGAACCTTTTTCTTGGATATCTCATAAACACTTTCCCTCACAAAAAATCAGAATAATACTCTCCTCTCTCTCAGCATAACCGTTATTCACTTTCATCTTTTCTATCACACATACACTCCTTCTCATTTTCAGAAAGAGAATCCAAAAATGCATTATTCATCTTTACCACCCACAATCCTCATTCAAACAACAAATCCCACCTTGCATAGCTACCATTCCACAACCATGAAAACCATAAAAGCCCTTTGTTCATTTCACCATCAACCAGGCATGGCAACGGGGCAGGTCGGGGACGGTTTTTACCTCCCCTAGATCCAAACTCGAATCCCCAAACAATCTTCGTTTCCCGCCTCAAACCCAAATGAGAATGGAGAATAAAAACCCAAACTCATCCCAAACGGGTTCGGGTATCCCCGCCCCACCACCATTCATTTAGTGAAATCAATTTTTTTAATTGAAATATTTATTTTTTCCAAAATAAAATCACATTACAAATAATAAAATAAAACAATCTAAAAAAGTTCCATACATACATTTCAAATATTTTAAATAATAAATTAAAATTAAAATATCAAAACATTAACCACATATTTAGTATTATAAATTATCAAAAATAAATAATAATATACATAATGAAATAAACGGGGAGGGTTCAGGGGCGGGTTCGGGGGTGGATACTAGTTTTCCCATTACCCGACCCGTTCCCATATTTTATAATCGGAGAAAACCCAAACTGAAACCCAAACCCAATAAAAATGGGTTTTTCCCGTCAACTTCGGGGAGGGTTCGGGTGGATACCCGCGGGTACGGGTTATGTTGTCATGCCTACCATCAACACCATTAACAATTACTTCCTCTACATTGATCAAACTCACTCACCTTTGGAGACCTCTCTCATCCGCCCACGCATTTGTCTTCACCATTACAAAAACGCCACCAACAACAAAGTTTCCACCACCACATAAACCTTCTTCAAAAAACGACCCCACTTTATAATATTGCATATAGTTTATCGAGTTGCTGGATTTCTCATTGCATTGCAAAACCGAACTTTGTAATATCATTTATGCTCGGTTTCTTATAGAGTGATTCCTACATGAATTCAATTTAAGTTAGCTTATATCCAAATTAAGTACTCTAAATTTCGGTTTGTTGTCGGTCCCTTGACTTTCTATTGGGCCTTCTTACAATTAGCTCCTTGTTGTTTACATTTACTTGTTTAATGGACTTGTATTTTAATCGCTTTATCATATCCCCATTCGATAAAATTTACCCTCATTCCCATGACGTGTAAATTTTTTACTGCTTTCCTTTATTTTGTTCTTATTACGTAAAATCAACCACTTTCATAAAGAATAAAAATAAGCTTGATCCAACATCAAGCAATTTTCCCAAATCAAAACCATTTCCACTGTCCCAACTTCTCAATCATTTTCAAACCCTCAAATCATATCATCCTGTTTCTATTCAACGCAAATAAAAACCTCAATCAACATCGATCGCCTTTTCCCGATTCAAAGTCAGAACACCTAATCATACATAAACACCGCTTCAAAAGGGTGAAAAAAGATATGGTTTGGAGCCTTTGATTCCTCTCCTCGATTGCTTGGATACAAGTTGCCTTACTTGACCATTCGAGCCATTGTTATCCATTAAAAAAAATTAATCTAACTCATTTTCGTAATAACTTGGACTAAAAAGTAGGTGGTCTAGAGCCTTATATTCTCTTCCCTGAATACTTGGATACGAGTTCCCTTACTCGATCATTCGAGTATCCATGGTCTATCAAAAATACATTAACAATATCCAAACCCTTTTTGAAATTAAGGATGAAAAAGGATATGATCTAGATCCTTCCATTCCTGTCTTCGATTGTTTGGATACGAGTTACCTTACTCGACCATTTGAGAAATCGTCATCCAACAAACATCTCAACCAATTAAACTTATCTTTCTCTCACCCCCGCGCGATTAAAAACTTTTCACAAAAGAACATTATTTAGTCCATTCAACCGCGAAACAAACAAATGCTTAGCCTCCCATGTATGAGCATACAAGTAACGTTTAAACCGCTAGAACACGATCAAACATGATCCTTTCTACCGCGAAAAAAACTAACGCTTAAGTCTCCCATGCGCGAGCATACAAGCTAAATATTTAAAACGCTATAATGCAACCTAAACTTTTGTTTCCTAAAATCAATCAACCAACGCTTATTTTATACCAAGAACTACATAGTTTTGAGTTCCCCATCGCACCTAGGGATACGTAGGAGCGAGATTCAACGTCTCGTCAAGAACTGTAACAAAAAACCCAAAAATATATTTTGTCTTGTCTTGAACTACGAAGCTTTGAGTTCCTCATTGTACCTAGGGATACGTAGGAGCAAGACTCGCAATCTTGTTAAGCACCCTAATAAAAATCCTTTTTGCGACCTATTTTCTTTTCCTTTTACATATTTTTATTCACACGAAGAAAACAAGTAACGATAGCTAACATTCAATTGCAAGTTTAACTAAAAGGTTTCTATTGAGTACAAAGGACGTGAGGGGTGCTAGTTCCTTCCCCTTGCGTAATTGACTCCTGAACCCAAATTTTGTTACGACAACCATTTTCTTTTTCTTAAGGTTTCTATCGATATTTTCCCTTTCCTCTTTTGTAATAAATAAAGTTCGGTGGAAACTTTGTTCGATATCATTTTCCACGAGTGTGCGAACACCCCATGAAAGATCGTATTTTTCAATATGTAATAGCTGGTGACTCTGTTGGGGAATCTACTCCAAGCTAGAGAGAATCAAGCCTAATTTAGTTCTATTTTTTATGAACGTTAGCTTTGTTTACTTGTTTTATTCTATCTTCTTTTCTTTATCTCATTGTATTGTTGCTATCTGTTATTTATTGTTGGTTCTCACGATACTATGGGGGATCTCTGATTATTGGCACTTTGTGAGATAGGCTCTCTACCCGAGTCTAAGGAAAACCATAGGATTAGGATGGTAGTTGTGTAGGATTAGCCCGCGAGGTGCATTCTTCGTTAGGGAAGATACGAAGACCCCACCTAGAGTAGATTCTCTTAGAGATGTTAATTTCTGACGAGCCTTCGTCACAACGACAATGTTTTCAAGTTGGATTAATGACTCTAGGGACCTTTTTAAAACCTTAGAGTCAATGGTCATATAGTGTTAGCCTGCGAGGTATCTTCCTCGTCGGGACGATATGAAGACCTCACCTAGAAGAGATCATCTTGAGGGTATTACTGTCCGACGAGCCTTCGTCATGGCACTGACGTTCTCAAGAAGGGTATGTGCCTCTAGGAACTTATCAACCATAGATCCTACCCTTGTGGTTTCCTTTAATCAAAGGTATCAGTTATTTACCCATTGTACCTGTGATCCCGAACATGGCATTTCATTTTTTGTATATAAGAAAAACAAAATAAAAAAACAAAAATTCACGCATCTGCATTCATCAGCATACATGCATATCATTTACCAAAAAACCTTATTCCATCCTTTGTCCATAACCAATCGTTGATTTCCCGACACCTGTATCAGACTTGAAGCGACTTTCAGAGGATCATGGATCCATTGGAGCAAAGCCATGATGCGTTAAAAGAAGATGTTAATGTAATGAAAAACCAGTTAGACCAACTTATGAATGCTATGATAACTTTGACAAAGAGAGAAAACAACACTCAATAACCTAAAATCACTAAGAATATCATTCCACCTTAAGTAAACAATTTTAGTCAACCTTAGCATGTATGAATCCAAGTTGAAAACCCTAGTATACAAGAGCAACCCATTATCCGATATGGGTGTTCCTCACCTTATGATGCTATTGAGTATCATAGCTTTTTATTCTCCACGCCAAATTTGCAAGGGGCAGGCCCGATGGTGAATGCTAAACGACCATGAGATGGGGAGATCACTTAAAGATATCGTATGTTGGAAGATAAGTTTAAAGCCATATAGGGGCATGATGCCTATGGGCTCGACGCTTTTGACTTGTGCTTAGTGTTAGACGTGGTAATCCCTCCAAAGTTTAAAACACTAGATTTCGAGAAGTACAAAGGGATTAGTTATCCAGATACTCATTTGACGATCTACTGTCGTGATATGGACACATACTCTTGCGATGACAAGCTGCTCATCCACTATTTTCAAGACAGTCTTAGTGGGGCATCATTCGGATGGTATATACAGTTAGGACGATGTCACGTCCATACTTGGAAAGACTTAGCTAAAGCATTCCTAAATCATTACCAATACAACACTGATATGGCTCCAAACTGTACTCAATTGCAAGATCTTACTTAGAAGAACAATGAGTCGTTTAAACGTTATGCCCAAAGATGGAGGAAGTTAGTTGCTTCCTTTCAACCACCAATGTTGGATAGGGAGCTAACTAATATGTTTATGGATACCCTGCTGAGCCCGTACCTCAAAAATATGATATGCAATGGGACATCAAGCTTCTCTAACCTAATGATAGTTGGAGAATGCATCGAGAGCATGCACAGAAGCAGAAAAATCCTAGACACCTCGAGTAGCCAGGCTAGCGAGAGTAAATCCCTTGAAGATTCCCAAAAGGAAGAGGACGATGAAGTTAATGCAAAATGGGAAACTCACCAAGCTCCATCGACTCCTAGTCAGGTGCCTCACTATCAGTACATGTACGTGTCAGCTATTCTGAGTCAGCCACCTCCTAGGCCTCCGTATCAGACACCATTCTCTCGACAGGGTCAACATCCTCCTACAAATCGATGACCTCTCTAATATCAATAGCCATACCAACGACAACATGCTCCACATCAGCAGCGTCAACACGCCCGACAAAGGTTAAGAAATTCAGATAGGCGTATTGATCCACTAAAAACTCTGTGCAGCCGAGTATTGCCATATTTAATTGAAAGTTGACTGATAATGCTATAGGAACCGAGTTTGGTGCTTCCTCCATATCCACTAGGCTTTGATGCCAACACCCGCTGTGAATTCCATGTAGGGGCACCAGGGAAGTCAATTGAAGATTGTAAGGTGCTCAAGAGCAAGGTACATACCCTGCTTGACTCAACGATATTCTCATTTACGCCTCAATGCCTTCAAATCAATATTAATCCTTCACCTGGTCATGCATGTCCATCGGTCTATGCTATGGAAGAAGTTGCTGAGAATAAGCGTGAGTTGATCATCATATCGGTCTGAATGAGGAGAACGATTTCCAACTCTGAAAAAGGCTAGCCCAACAATGAATCAAGCAAGAGAGAGCTTCCTCTGTGTTGGAAATCATTTGGTTATTTCTAGCATTTCATTGGTATTTCCTTTGCATGTTGAACACTTATTTGCTTTTAAGTGTTGTTGTTTTTCTTTTAATGATAATATTAACGAAGTGATCATGCATTATTGTTTTAGCAAAGATTGGGGGGAGGATGACGAAAACGAAACACCCAAATTGCTAACGGTATGCTTTCAGATAAAATCCTTCTAATGATGTACATGCATTATTTCAAAATCCCCAAACACTGAAGAGATAAGGAGCTAGTTAATCACTTCGAGTTTAGAAGTAGGTGTTTCTTTCATATCTAAAAACCCTTACATTTAATTTGAGGTAGGGTAGTGTTTAGTTAATCTGGCTACGCATTCAGATTTCAAGAGAATACATCATGTATGGCGATCAATCACATGTTATTCTTTGTACACGTCATGAAGTGTCAAAAAAACCTTACAAAATCCAAAGGTTATGATGGTTGTCCTTAATAACCAATGACATGGCTGTCATAAGCCTTTCGAAAACAGGAAAAAAAAGAGAAAAACAAAGCCCGCTATGTCGAATACTCAAAGAAGAGACTTAGGAAAAAATTAGGGCAATCTCGGTGGACTAAAAGCTTCGAAAAACGATCCAGGCAAAAATTAGGGATAAAAAAGGCAAAAAAAAAAACAAAAGCAAAAACGGTCATCAAATCCTCAAACCAATAAAAACAAGACTCAGTGACCACCATATCAAAAATCTAAAGGTCGTCGACATTCATGACAAGAACAAAACAAAGTGACTACCATTTCAAGCGAATATTGAATGATCGTCTTCACTCTTATACCATCAAGCTCTCTTGGAAGATGAATATCTTTGTTTAATTAATTGAACTTCGGACTGGAGATCATCGCGAAGAAAGGGTGGGTTAAAACAAAATTTGAGCCTTATATCCTTTGTTTCACAAACCATGAACCATGTCACGTTACAACCCTTAAAAGACCTAATTGAGGTATGATTTATTCTGAAAGCATACTACAACAAGGTTGCATAAACTGACTCCTAGAGATTTTCCAATCACCTGTATTAGTATCATGTTCTCATTGTATCTTTCACACACTAGCTGAATTAGCATTGCGTTTGGGATAATGGTCCAGTTGTCACACACTACCATATCATTCCAATAAATATTTTTTCTCAAAACCTGCATAAACATCGCATTAAAATTACCATTTTTAAATGAACAACTTTAACTGCAAGTAAGTACTTGGCATCAAGGAAATTCAAATAAGAAATCAGGGAGGAACTTGAACGATCGTCGAGGCTGACCCGAATCAAGACCACCTCATAACCCTATGGATCAGGGGCATGGCAGCCAATGACTATGTTAACCCAAGCTAGCCGGACTAAAACAAAACTCCAAGCGTCTGTTGATCAAGAAGGAAAAATCATCTTAATATCCAACCCATCTAGAGGAAATCCCTCAAAGACTCAATCAGGGGAAATTCACCTCGAGAACACAACAAAATCAACCACTTCAAGAGTCGGTTAGCCAAAGGCAAATCTCTTCAAAAGCTGGAGCAAGCCCCTCAAAGGCTCGATCAAGGGCAAGTAAACTCAAGAGCATATTGCAACCCATACTTCCAAAGATCAGTTGATCCGAAGTGACCCATTTCAAGAACCGATTGATCACGGAAAGACCCATACAAGATTCAAACACTGGAGAAAATCGTCTTAGGCCATGTCATGGTATAATACTCCCAAGGCCTCCTTTCGAGGAGAACTCCTTTGAATACCCTAAAAACTTGGACAAGGCAAGTTGCAAAGGGGCATGTCCTCTCTCTCGCATCTCGAAAAACACAATTCCTCGTGATGGTCGCGGAAAAAATTAGTTCAAACAGAGTCGCCACCGAACTTTATTTATTCCAATGAAGGAATAGGAAAATATCGATAAAACCTTTAAAAATAGAGAATAATGGTCGTCACAACCATATTCGGGTTCGGGAGTCGATTACGCAAGGGGAAGGTATTAGCACTCCTCGCGTCCGTTATACTCAACGAGAACCTTTAATTTGCGATTTGAATGTTAGCTAATGCTGTTTGTTTTCTTCGAATGAATAAAGATTGAAAATAGAGATGGATGGAAACCTCAGAAGGGGGAAAGGGAGGTTTTTTATTAGTGTGCTCGTCAAGATCTCATAATCTCTTGCCTACGTATCCCTATGGTACAATAAGGAAATCAGAGCATTCGTAGTTCGGGAAACTACAGTTGATTGGTGTCTTTTATTGAACAACTGTTTAGATCATGTTCTAAAGGCTAAACGTTGGCTTGTTTACTCTCGGTGGAGGCTTAAGCACTAGTTTATTGTGCGTGTTAGAAGGGATTAAACAGTGTTCTTTCTGAAAAGAGTTTTGATCACACGGGGGTGACAAGTTGAGTTAATATGTTGAATGTTTTGTTTGATTGGTTTCGATCACACGTGGGCGAGGAAAGAGATTTTATGTGTTGAGATAGTTTGTTGAATGACGATTACTCGGATAATCGAGTAAGGCAACTCGTATCCTAATAGTCGAGGAGAGGAATCAACGGCTCTAGACCATCTCCTTTTTCATCCTTAATTGTAAAAGGAGTTTGATAATAGTTAAGGTATTTTAAATGGATGACGAATACTCGGGTAGTCGAGTAAGACAACTCGTATCCTAATAGTCGAGGAGAGGAATCGAAAGCTCTAGACCATCTCCCTTTTCATCCTTAATTATGAAAGGATTTGATAATAGTTAATGTGTTTTGAATGGATGACGAATACTCGAACAGTCGAGTAAGACAACTCGTATCCTGATAGTCGGGAAAGGGAATAAAAGACTCTAGACAATTTTCTTTTTGATCTAGGTGATTATAAAAATGGGTTTGTGTATGATTGATGTAGCTTAAGATGAACGACAAATAATCGGATGGCTGAGTAAGACAATTCATATCCAAGTATTTGAGGAGAGCAATCAAAGGCTCAAGACCATCTCCCTTTTCGTTTATTATGAAGATGTTTTGATTTAATTGAATTAGAAGTTTGTAAAGAAATGACAATTGTCTAACTAATCGAGTAAGAAAACTCGTATTTAAACAATCGAGGAGAGGAGTTGAAGGCTCAAAACTATCCCCCTTTTCATCATTTTTATATTGCGAAGATGATTTGATTTAATTAGGTTTTTAGGATTTTTAAGAGAAATGACAATTGTTTGACTAACCGAGTAAGAGAACTCGTATTCAAACAATCGAGGAGAGGAGTTGAAGGCTCAAAACCATCCCCTTTTTCATCTCCAAATGAAATGGTGTTAATTGTGATTAGGTATTTTGAATTGTTTTGAAAAAATACTCGATGTCGGGTCAAGGTTTGGATGTGTGTTTGCGGAATAATTGTATTTTAGTGAATCAATCATCTAATCTATTATTTAATAATCGAATAGGTCTCATTGTAAGAAAGCCCAAGAGTAAACTATGTGAGGTTGATGGCGATGCTTTAAAAGCAATCGACTTACAAAGGCATGAAAATGACTCGATATTGAATCGAGAATTGAATGATCTTTAAATGATTTTAAGTCGATGATGAAATGGTTTTGAAATGATGTGAAGTTGAATGGAATCGGGCATGTGTCATGAAATGAAAGATGATGGTGAAATAAATCAGTCCATTTTTAATTAACAAAATTAATTGATTAAAATTCAGTTAAGTTGTCTAATTGAGGTAATTAAAAGTCATTATCCAAATTATTTGATTAAAAATTAATATAATCAAATAATTAAGTTAATTAAAATTAATTAACAAAATTATTTAATTTAATTAATTAATTTAATAGGTGATAATATTGAATTCAAAATAATCGAATTTGAATCGGGAATCATGTGCTCATAAACCGGTTTATACATAGCGACAACGAAATTAGAGTGTCGTATGTAAAGATCGAAACGCGATGAAATACTCTATTAATTTATTGAAACTTTGGTGGTATAACGACATGAAATTGTCGAATCAATTAATTTAATTTGTTTTAACACAACGAAACTAAAGTCTAAACGGTAGCAACACAACTACATCTATATAACACATGGATTGCATTGAAATCAAATGACAACCGTTATAAATTAACAAACCCAACACGAAATATTTACAGCATCTAAAAGGTGCAAGGTAAGTGATGGGCTTAAAGAATATCCACCGGGTACTTCATCCAAATTCAATTTCCATAATGATGAAATGAATTAAAAGTTTAATAATAATAAAACAGTTTTCACTTTCTAAACTTCATCAAATTAAAATAAAAACAATAAATTGGAAAGAAAAAATTAATAGTGTCACTCTCCAAAACATTTTGCTTTCCTGCATTTTTATACTCTCATTTCCTAACAGCCAACATCAATAGTAAATCAACATGTTGCTTTCCTGCATTTTTATACTCCATCTTCCTAATAGACAACATCATATGTGTATTTAGCATTAATAGCCAAGCAAGGTGTAAGTTTATTAAAAAAATGCACCAAAACTATCCATTTAGAATAGAAATAGATACAAAAGAAATAATGATTTCTAACAAATTAATAAAACAGTAATTATTATATTAACATAAAAATTATTATGTTTTAAAATATATGACAAAATTGAATAATGATAAACAAAGGAGTGATTAGGAATGAACCTCATTATACCCTGTACATTAGAACATTGGCAGTGAGAAACGTGAGTTTGGGATTATTCTTCTATGATTTTTTTGACGGTAAGCCGGAATGCTTCTTTCTCCGATTGCCGCCGTGACTCACCTGCCTACCGCATAAGCAAAGCATCTGGCCTATTTTCAATCTCCATATCCATTATAGTTCTTTCTTTTATGCAGGAAAAAGAACAATATTAATATATTCTTTCATGCAAGCAAAACAACAATAATATTCCTTTGATTTTCCTCAACCTAACTCTCATGCCCAGCGGTGGCAAGAGAAATTCAAAGAGAGCAGAGAGCGTTGAGACGCCATTGAGTGTTGAACTCTGATTGGAAGTAAACTGTTATGTTCGTGGTGGCGAGATGAAATTGCTTAGAACGATGGAAGGTTGCATAGTAGTCACCGGAACGGAGGTGAATGAAAGTTGTTGGTGTTCTTTACTGTTGTCGGCGGTGCATGAGAATATTTCAGTTATGGTTTTGAAGGATGGTAGATGGAGAGTGCGGCGACGAGAGAGTTGTTGACGGCAGAGGTTGTGGTTACCGTTGTGAGGGTGAAGTTGTCGGTTGAAGGTTGGTGAGAAGACGGAGCGTGAAGGTTGTGCGGTGAATGTAGTGAAGGAGAGTTTACGGATGTTGTTGACGGTGGATGGAGGGTGCGAAGTGAGGTGAGAAATGGGGTTTGAGAGTGAAGAAGAAGAGGTTGAGGAATGGTCCTGTTTTCGTTGTCACCACCCTTTTTCTCTTTTCTCATGAGAGGAATCCGTTTCCTCAGAGAAGAAGATTCTCTTTTTCTTCCTTTTTTTAATCTTTTTCTTTTCTTTTCTAGTGGACCCTTCCCCAAAAGGAGACGTTGGTCCCTAGAGAGAGAGATATCAGCAACTTCCCCCAAATCGTGTGATCCCTCACCTCCTTTTGCCAGCTGTAAGTCCTTGGTGATTTTTGAATGAGAGAGAGAGTGTGGACGCGTGGGACTCTGAGTGGATTAAATCCGTTGCTAGCGGGTGCTTACCCCATGACATCATCCTTTTAACAATTTTTTTTTATAATTCTTATTCTTTTTATTTCCTAATTTTGATTAGATAAGGAAAAATCTTTAATAATCAAACAAATTAATAAAAATAGAAAAAGACTAAGATTAAATATCCACTCAATTCTAATTAATTTTGGTAATTTAATTTGATTAAAAAACACAAAAATAAAATGATAAAAAGTGAATAAAAGTCGGACGAAAATTTGTTTGAAAAATTAAATCGGATGCACTAAAATGATCAGCACGAAATTTACTTATTGGAAAAATACATCATTTCTTTTAATTCTGAAATAAATTTTGACCGGTTAAAAGGCTCAGGCGGGTCAAAATGCAACTGAAAAAGTCGTCAAAAAATATAACGAGCATACCGGATTAAACTACGCGAACCATATATTAATAATACCGACGTCTGCAAGCTTGATTTCAAAACTTTTTATCCGCTGATTTTGCACGTACTTGAGGAATGACTTAACCAATTTATCTGTATATTCAATAATTTATTCTGACTGATATTTTAGGTATTATTCATGATGAAATACATGTTTTTCTATACAACTGATGCGAACTGACAATAAAATTGAATTTATGAAAGATTTAAAATGTTCTGACAAAATTGGGGTATGACACTCTCCATGCTTTCAAGTTGGTCAAGTAGACCGTTGCGGACACTAGAAATTGTTGAGTTCACAACAAGTTTTAAGATATCACACTAGTACAAGAAGCATTAGGGCAGAGCAAAAGCACAGTCAGATTATGTCGCTACGCTCATGAAAATCATTTTCATACCATCATGTCATATCAAGCAAAGAAGTTGAGGTTCTCTCTGAAACAAATATGCATCCTATCAACAAAGGATCAAACTTGGGGCACCAAGGGCATTCACATCTATCCTATGATCATCACATCGTCAAATACCGAGTATCGGGAAGTTAAATCCTTTCACCAACTAAAATTCCAATCCATATTGGCAACTATAAGAAACCAAAAGTCCAATCTCATTGGGATTCTCAAAATCCAAAGTCTAATCCATATTGGTAACCAAAAAACAAAATCCAATCCCCGTTGGTATCATTTTCAAAACCTGGTGTTAATCTGTAATCCACAATCCAACAATACTCAATAACCTAAAATCGAACTCCATTGGTACCCAAATATTCAGCTTTGCTTGAACTTTCTGAGCAAATAAAATCAAGCCATTCATTTTCAACCCTACATGTATCAATCATAAAATTTCATGCATAACTTTCCCACCAAAACGAGAAGTTTTCATTAAAGATATGCATCACTGCATGCATATTTTTCCTGTGGAACCAAGAATTTTCAAAAAAACAACTTTCCCGCCAAAATGGGAAGTTTCATCAAAAACAAAATTTTCTGCTTTCTCACATGCATACATAGATTTCCTGCCGAAATCGGAAATTTCATCCCAAAAACTTTCCCACCGAAACGGGAATTTTCTTCACAAACAAAATCCAGTCATTCATTTGCATTCTCACATGCATTAATCATGACATGTTATGCATCATGCATAGTACTTCCATTGAGGTGAAACATTACATCAGTACAAATTTTAAAAAAACATACATACATAATCTATTCTCTTTCCATCAATCCTTTGATGATATCACTCATTAGTGAAGTTCTTTACATCAACCCTTTGACGATGTCACTCCTTAGTGAAGTTATTTCCGTCAACCGTTTGATGATGTCACTCCTTAGTGAAGTTCTTTCTATCAACCCTTTGATGATGTCACTCCTTAGTGAAGTTCTTTCCGTCAACCCTTTGATGATGTCACTCCTTAGTAAAATTATTTCCCCCAATCCTTTGATGATGTCACTCCTTAGTGAAGTTCTTTTCGTCAACCCTTTGATGATGTCACTCCTTAGTGAAGTCCTTTCCATCGACCCTTTTATGATGTTACTCCCTAGTGAAGTCCTTTTTGTCAACCCTCTGATGATTTCACTCCCTAGTGAAGTCCTTTCCGTTAACCCCTTGACAATGATATTCCATAATGAATCCTTTTCCATCAACCATTTGATGGTGACATTCATTAATGAAACCTTTTTCATCAACCCTTTGATGATGATATTTTACAATAAGTTCGCTGAATTTTTCTCCCCAGACAAAGAACAAGTCCCTAATAAATCTTTTCCCAAGGGAGCCTTTCTTGGAGCATTTCCTAACTTCCATGCATTTGATATCTACATTTTATCTCTGCATTTCATCCCTGAATTTCATGTCCTCCTTTTAGGAAAACATTTGGGGTCTTTTTGTATTTAATTATCTTCCACCACAAATATATGAAGACCACTGTCATTCATACCTTCTGGTTCAAGGTAACTAAATAGGGGTGTTGTCATACCCCAATTTTGTCTGGACATTTTAAAACTTTCAAGCATCCGACTTTACTTTGCATAATCTGCATAACATAACATGCATTTAATCCATACAATACCTAAAATGTCGACCAGAATTAATTTCCGGATATATAGACACAACGGTTGAATCGTTTCTCAAATATGCGTAAACTTAGCAAGCGAAAAATTTAAAGATCGGGCCTGTAGACGTCAGTTTTATTAATCTATGGTTCACGTAGTTTAACCCTGCATGCTCGTTTTAGTTTTTCGAATCCTTTTGCGGTCGCATTTTGATCAACTTGAGCCTTTCCAAACGGGTACTTTTCACTTTAAAATTTGATCAAAACATGTTTGTTTTCCAAAGGTTTACTTCGCGATGATCATTTTAGTGCATTCATTTTAAGTTTTCATGCACTTTTGCACTCGGTTTTT
The DNA here is from genome assembly GCF_024323335.1 of Lathyrus oleraceus. NCBI lineage: Eukaryota > Viridiplantae > Streptophyta > Magnoliopsida > Fabales > Fabaceae > Lathyrus > Lathyrus oleraceus. Next base: position 53,426,429 of record NC_066584.1, read on the forward strand.
ATTCATTTTGAGTCCTTTAATTTTTATTTCTTTGTCAAAATGTTCGTAATAATTAAGTAGAATTTACTATGTATTCATTTTGATTTTATTGTGTGTATTTAAAAATGTGTGAATTTTATTTGTTTTAATTTATTTAATTTGATTTCAACTTCTTAAAACATCTAGAAAGGGCATTGTGGGCATTCTTGAATTGACTGACAATGTGAATCTCCTTGTGTTTATCCTGGCCATTAGATTCTATTAATCAATGGTCCATATTTGTTATCCTTGTGTATTTATTTCAACCAATCGCAATTAAGAAAAAAATAATAAGAGAAATAACAAAGAAAAAAGGGTTGAACACGTGAATGTGAGTGAGGTGTTGCCAGCTAGCACTAGCATGTGAGAAAAACGAATTCTTTCATTTTAAGGATAACTAAACGCATCCTACCCATATATGCTCCCTCTCACGTTCTTCATGGGGAAAGGATCAATCTCTCGTTTCTCATTGAAAGAAGAGGTTGTAGAAAGAAAATTTTTCTTCGATCTCTCATAAACACCCTCCCTCACAAAAACTAGGAGAATATTTTTCTCTCTCTTAACATAATTGTTACTCACCTTCAGCTTTTCTATCACACAGGCACTCCTTCTCATTTTCGAAAAGAGAACCCAAAAGTGCATTATTCATCTTTACCACCCACAAGAATCCTTCAAACAATAAATCCCACCTTGTACAACAACCATTCCACAACCATAAAAACCCTATGTTCATCTCACCATGATCACTATTAACAACTCCTTCCTCTAAATTGATCAAACACACCCACCTTTGGGGATATCTCTCATCCGCCCACGCCTTTGTTTTCACCATCACAAAAACTCCACCCACAACAAAGTTTCCACCACCACATAAACCTTCTTCAAAAAATGACCCAACAACCAGACTTCTTCCTCACCATGGTGTTTCCCACCATTAACCACCTAACAAACATCCATATCCTCCATCTTTCACCTCAAACGAGCCATAACCTGTAAATAACTTCTTTGTCATAAATACTTGATCCAAAATGCTAAGCATCACTGTAACCATCGACCTTGCCAAAATCACAACTGACCACCTTTACCGTGTCTCAATCTTGTCCGACATCACCAAGTGAAACCTCCTCCTACAACCACCCCCTCACAAAAAAAATGCTCATCTTCATTACACAGTAACACACCTCCACTTGTTCTTTTCAAACCTTCATGGATCCATTCTTTTTCGTCTAGCCACCTCCACTGTGAGAAGACCAACAAATACCTTGTGATGACCACGTCCCTTAACATTTTGATCACTCCCTCACCGTGTGACAACCAAACTCTCCTTCATTAGTCCGCTGCCACCTACACATTTTTTTGCAACCTTAAAAACCCTTGAACAACTGCATATCGTCGTGTAATTACCGTGAGACAAGAAGAAAGAGTTCTGGTTTGATGCACTTGAAAATAAAGTGGAGGAAAAAGGATTTTTCATTTGATTCATTCTGCTTATTTTCTTGTATTTATTTTAGTTAACTTTTTTCATTTTTTCATTTTTTTTATTTCTTATATTTTTATTAGTTTAGTATTTATTATTTTTATTTTATTATTTTTATTCGGTTGTTAATTGGATTAAGTTTAAGAGTTATCATGTGGGCTTCTTAATCAAGATTATGGCCATTATTCATTTTTGCACTTCCTATATGTTTAAATAAATTTGCAAACTTTGTAAATAATTTGTGTTGCTGCTGTTTGATTTATTATTGTGTTGTGATTTCAGAAATTTAAATCCAATTTTATTTTTGAAAATCATTTTGGACACATAGATTTGACTTATTATAGAGTGATTCCTACATGAATTCACTTTAAGTTAGCTTAAAACCAAATTAAGTACTATAAATTTCGGTTTGTAGCCGGTTCCTTGGCTTTCTCTTGGGTCTTCTTATAATGGGCTCCTTGTTGTTTACTTTTACTTGTTTAATGAACTTGTATTTTAATCGCTTTATCATATCCCCATTCGACAAAATGTACCCCCATTCCAATGACATGTAAAAATATTACCGCCTTCCTTTATTTTGTTCTTATTACGTAAAATCAACCACTTTCAAAAAGAACAAAAATAAGTTTGATCCAACGTCGAGCAATTTCCAAAATCAAAACCATTTCCACTGTCACAACTTCTCAATCATTTTCAAACCCTCAAATCATTTAATCCCGTTTCGATTCAACGTAAATAAAAACCTCGATCAACATCTAGCGCATTTTCCCAATTCAAAGTCAAAAAACACAATCATACTTAAACACCACTTCAAAAGGGTGAAAAGGGAGATGGTTTGGAGCCTTCGATTCCTCTCCTCGATTGCTTAGATACGAGTGGCCTTACTCGACCATTCGAGCAATCATCATTCATTAAAAAACTTCTAATCTGATTCACATCAAACCACTTTCATAATCAAAACCTAATCAAACTCATTTTCATAATAACTTGAACAAAAAATAAGGTTGTGTAGAGCATTTTATTCCCTTCCTCGAGTACTTTGATACGAGTTGTCTTACTCGACCATTCGAGTATTCATCGTCTATCCAACAAACATCTCAACCAATCAAACCTATCTTTTTCTCGCCCCCGCGCGACTTAAACCTTTTCACCAAAATAATATTGTTTGGTCTATTCTACCGCGAAACAAACAAATGCTTAGCCTTCCATGTAAGAACATACAAGTAACATTTAAACTGCTAGAACGCGATCAAACAAGATCCTTTCTAATGCGAAGCAAACTAAAGCTTAAGTCTCTCATGCTTGAGCATACAAGTTAAATGTTTAAACCACTATAATGTGACCTAAACATTTGTTCCCTAAAATAAATCAACCAACACTCATTTGCTACCAATAAATACGTAGATTTGAGCTCCCCATTGCACCTGGGAATATGTAGGAGCAAGGTTCAACGTCTCTTCAAGCACTGTAACAAAAAACCCAAAAATATCTTTTGTCTTGTCTCGAACTACGAAGATTTGAGTTCCTCATTGTACCTAAGGATATGTAGGAGCAAGACTCGCAATCTTGTCAAGCACCCTAATAAAAAACCTTTTTGCGACCCATTTTTTTTTCCTTTTACATATTTTTATTCACTCGAAGAAAACAAGTAACGATAGCTAATATTCAATCGCAAGTTTAACTAAAAGGTTCCCATTTAGTACAACGGACGTGAGGGGTGCTAATACCTTCCCCTTGTATAATCGACTCCCAAACCTGAATTTGGTTGGGACGACCGTTTTCTTTTTCTTAAGGGTTTTATCAATATTTTTCCTTTTCTCTTTTGGAATAAATAAAGTTCGGTGACGACTCTGTTTGATATCATTTTCCGAGAGTGTGCGAACACCCCGCAAAGGATCATATTTTTTGAGATGTGACACATCCATGAAACTAAGTACTTGGTATCCTGCATACTATTCAATCATCATTTCTATGTTTTGTAAAGGGCAATGGTTCTTAAGGAAAGTTTGATTTCAATAAATGAAATTCATGCATATACGTCATTTAACTAAGCATTTTTTCACCAATACCATATTCGCCAACCAAGTATGGTACATAATTTTGCTAATAAACCTTTCTTCTTTTAACTTTATAAATTCCTCATTGACAGTTATCCTATTTTCTTACTCTAGATAAATGGTTTAAAGTTGGCACTTAGAGAGAGATTGTGACAAATGATGTTAGCGTCTATACCGGGCATGTCTGATGATGCTAGGCGAACAAATCTACATTCTCTTGGAGTAACCTTACAAAATCTCCTTCTTTGACTTCTACCAGGGAGGTTCCTATATTTGTGGTTTGGAAAAAATTTGGGCCAATTTATATATCTTTCAGATATTCAATATGTACTATTATATCTTCTACATATTCTTCCTTTAGATCTAGGTCCACAAAGTTAATATTGTGAGTGTTGGATTTCTATGAAGTTGCCTTAGTTTCTTTCTTTATTCTTAAACCATCTTGATAATATTTTTTTAGTATAACCTCATGGCCTCCCTTCACCACTCCTATGTGCCCATTATCTAGGGGATATTTCAGGGTCAAGTAGAGTGTGGATAGAAATGCTTTAGGGCGTGGAATGCGGATTTAGAGTGTAGATATTTCATGATCTAGTTAAAATTTCTCAATAATCCTATTAAGGGTTATCAACCTAGCTATCGAGATAAATTGAGCATTTGAATGCTAATGACCTCGAGGTACTCTTCATGGGGTATAATTTTAGCATCATATTATCGTAAGAAGGTGACTTAAAATGGGGGTTATTGTTGATATTGGGGGAAACTCCGAGATATGCATAACTTGGCGATCATAGTTTTTTTTAGAGAAGGTTGACCCGCCTCCTCCAATAAAGCATATGATGATAGTGTTTAGAGTTTCAAGTACCTGTTCACCGAATTCAAACTTTTCTTATGGATATGAGACTCCAAACTCAAGAGGAGGGATGAATTGTGTTAGATTGAAAAAACCATTTACAAAATAAACTCTTTAAAAAAACTCTTTGTAAAACCAATAGAGTAAAATAAGTGGAAATAATAAAACCGAAATGCAATGAAAATAAAAGATTGGAAATTAAAGAGTTAAGGGATAAGAGAAAAAACCAGAATTATAAAGGTTTAGTCTTAATGAAGTGACCTACTCCTTTCCTCAAAAGTTCTTCTTGAGAGCTTCCACTATCTTAAGAGATTTTAACATGATTTTCCCATTAACCTCCTTTTACAAGGATTAAAGTTTTTCAATGGCTAACTTCCAACCAAAAACAAAGTTTTAAGCATGGAGACCTGCACAACAAACTGAGAGTTTTTATCACAATATAAACTCATTACCAATATATAGCTTTTAATAAATGGCTAAGCTCACGAATCTAATGAGAGTTTTAACTACAGAGACCTCCCCAACCAACTAGAGGTTTTACTTGGTTTACCTTAATTACCAAAATAGCATTTTATAGTTTAGCTCACAACCAAACAACACCTTCTTTTAATGAAAATATTGCACAATAGATAATACACTCTTGATAAATTTACAATTTTTCCTCTCACTCAAAATGATCCTCAAAAATCAAAGATTCACTTTCAAACAACTAAGGTAAAACTAAAGTGAGAAAAGGAGATTTTTGTTGAAAAAGAGTGGAGAGTGACTAAGAGGGATCAAAACTAGTTTTCTGGATGATTTGAAATGATATATAAACTCAATTTATGGGAGAAATCATAGTATAAACTTGAAAAAAATCCCTTGCTAATTAAGCCTCATAATCGATTATGTCAAAGGCATAACCGATTATGAAACCCCGAAATGGAAAGTTTTGATTCCAAGCTATTACCAATCACTTAAGGAACATTTCCAGTTTATTTTAGGTGTTACAAAGTGAAATAATTGACTACTCTCATGGCTTAATCGGTTATTACCAGTGGCGAAACTGATGGGGGACGTGGGAAGGCCACGGCCACGGCCACCCCTCAACTTTTTATTTTTTTTTAATTCATATATATTAAATTACTAAAACATTCTTATTTTAAATTAAAATTAATTTTTATTTTTTCTTTTTCATTCAAAGTTAGGTATAAATACAGATAAGGTAAAAAGCTCATACCTTTCTTTTCTTTCTCATATGGGTTTGCTACCGGCACCGGAATCGGAACAGATTAAAGTGATCGACATCTAACAGGTAAAAAACTTTATTCATTCTTCTTTTATAAAAAGTAACAAATTAAAGTGATTGCTTGATTTGTGTTTTTGAGATTTTTAGGGTTCTTCTTTCTTGATGTGTTAAAATAATCTATATACGAGGTTTATAGTTATACACTGTAATAAGGTTTATTTAATCATTGTTGCTGCTAATTTCTAATAGTGAAGTTACCGGTATTTGAAAACGGATTAAAGTTGATTAATTAAGTTTATTGATTTTTTTCTCTTTTAATTTTTATGTTCTCTAAATTGATTTTTGGATCTGATATGATATTATAGGAAGAGTAAAGATGAATAATAGGAAAATTGATTCTTTTTTCAAAAGGAAAGCATGTGAAATTGAAAGAGAAGAGAGAGATGAAGAAATTATAATCCCGACATCCGAATCTGAAACAGTTCTTGAGTATCCAACAATTGAAGAGCATCATGGTTTTGAAAATTCTTTGGAACGCGATCCTGGAAAGCGTCCTCCGATTTGGCAATATCCACCAAATCAAGTGGATGCAATACAAAGAGCTTATCTAAAATGGAGTCCATATCAAATTCATTTAGAAAACTATCCTTTGTTTGGTAACGAGGATCATCCGAGAAGGTTTCAACATACTTGGTTTAGCATATTTCCATCATGGTTAGAATATTCACCATCTGAAGATGCCGCATATTGCTTACCATGTTACCTTTTTAGCAAAAAACTAAGTGGACGTCCCTGATCACTTGTCTTTATTTCTATGGGTTTTAGAAATTGGAAGAAAGTTATGAATGAAAAATGTTGTTCCTTTCTTAAACACACGGGGAAGGATCCTTGTTCACCATACAACAATGCAATGAAAGCTTGTCAAGACTTGTTGAATCAAGATGGTCATATTAGAAATGTTATTCAAGTGCAAAGTTCAAGTCAAAGAATGAATAATTGATTACGACTCAAGACTTCAATTGACATTGTTCGTTGGTTAACACTACAAGCTTGTGCTTTTAGGGGTCACGATGAAAGTAGAAAATCAAGAAATCAAGGTAACTTTCTTGAGTTATTGACACTTTTAGCATCCTACAATGATGAAGTTGCAAAATTTGTGTTGGAAAATGCTCCACAAAATTGCAAGTATACTTCACATCAAATTCAAAAAGAGCTCTTGCAAATTCTTTCTAGTAGGGTGAAAAAGAGTATTCGTGAGGAAATTGGTGATTCCAAATTTTGTATCGTTGTTGATGAAGCTCGTGATGAGTCAAAAAAGGAACAAATGGCTCTTGTATTAAGATTTGTTGATAAAGTTGGTTTAATACAAGAGAGATTTTTTGATGTGGCACATGTTAAAGACACCACATCTTTAACTCTTAAGGAAGCAATATGTGATATACTTTCTCGATATAACCTTGATGTTTCTAACATTCGTGACCAAGGGTATGATGGTGCTAGCAATATGAGAGGAGAATGGAATGGTTTACAAGCCCTCTTTATGAAGGATTGTCCTTATGCATACTATGTTCATTGTTTTGCTCATCGATTGCAACTTGCATTAGTTACATCATCAAGAGAAGTCAAACTTGTTCATAAATTTTTTGAGAAGCTGATCTTTGTTGTGAATGTTGTTTGTTCTTCTACAAAGCGTCATGATGAGTTACAAGCTGCCCAATTAGAAGAAATTGCTTATTTGTTAGAGATTGATGAGATTGTAACTAGTAAATGTGCAAATCAAGTTGGTACATTGAAACGAGCTGGAGATACTCGTTGGGGATCACATTACGATTCAATTTCTAGCTTGATAAACATGTATGAAGCAACTTGTTTAGTTTTAAAAAAAATTGCAAAAGATAGAGGGAGTTATGTTACACGTGGGGATGCAGATAGTTGTTACAATTACTTGAAGGCATTTGATTTTATATTTATTTTGCACTTGATGAAAGAAATCATGGGAATAACAGATATGCTTTGTCAAGCCTTACAAAAAAAATCAAGATGTAGTTAATGCTATGAACTTGGTTCGTTCAACAAAACATCTTATTCAAGGTTTGAGAGAAAATGGTTGGGATATATTGTTTACTAAAGTGGTATCTTTTTTTGAAAAGCATGGTATTGAGATTCGTGATCTTAATGATGTTCATTCAACAACAAGATTTGGACGCTCCCGTCTTGAAGAGAATCAAGTCACAATTCAACATTACTTTAAAGTTGAAATCTTTTTCACTACCATTGACAAACAGTTACAAGAGTTGAATAGCAGATTCAGTGAGCAGACAATGGATTTGTTAACTCTTTCTTGTTCTTTATCTCCTAAGGATGGATATAAAGCTTTTAGCATTGATACTATTTGTTCTTTAGTTGAAAAATATTATCCTATGGATTTTAGTGATCAAGAGAAGAATAATTTGCAATTTCAACTCCAACATTTTCTATTTGTTGCTCGTCAAGCATCTGGACAGGCTGGAACTTACTTCTTGATTGATAGACTACTTCGTCTTATCATGACTCTTCCCGTTTCTACGGCCACAACTGAGAGGTCTTTTTCAGCAATGAAAATTATTAAGACTAAGTTGAGAAACAAGATGGATGATGAGTTTCTTGGAGATAGCATGACATTATATATTGAAAGGGAGATTAGTGCAAGCATTAGTTCGGAGTCAATTATTGACGATTTCAAGTCACTCGGAACGCGTAAAGCATTACTTTAAGGTAGTTTCAAGTCATGTAATTTAAATTTTTATTAATTAACTTTGTATTTATTTTAACTTTAATTTTTTATTTAAAATACTATTTACATTTTATTTATAATCTTTATTTTACGTTAGCGGTCATCCCAAATATTTTTATCTGACTCCGCCACTGGTTATTACTTTGCAAAACATCCTTTTAACTGATTAGACAATTTCCTTATCAATTTGCAAAGCTTTTAAAACATTTTTAGGTGATTTTATAAAATCAAGAGAGGATTTTCAATATGTTTAAGTGTGTTTGTGATTTTCCTTAGTAAAATTGATAGTTTATCTTATACCTTTACGAACATTAATCACTCGACAAAGACTGGTGAGCTTTAACACTTCCTCTCTTTCACATTCATCTGGAACCTTGAACCTTCTTCTGATCAGGCATGGGATAATTCTTCATAAAAATCTCCATCATCAAACAAACTACTTGATCAGATATATTTGTTAACTTCACCAAATTCCTTTTGACATAAGGTGTTGGCTTCACATATAGGCACAAATAACTTAATCTTTTAGCATCTCAATATTTATCAACACAACTTGATCATAACTTGATCAAATTCATTTTATAATCAATCACGTCCACTAGATAACTATATTGGATGACCTTCAAGCTTTATCTTAATCAATATATCTTGCTCAACATATCTTGATCCTTAATCACCATCACTTGGTTAACATATCAAGCACATTCACTTGATCAAAAACATGTCAAACACCATCACTTGATCCACATATCAAGCACCATCACTTGATTAGTAGATTATCAAGCACCGTCACTTAATCAACACATCAAGAACCATCACTTAATTAGCAAGATGTCAAGCACCATCACTTGATTAATCTTTAAGCACCATCCCTTGAACTAACATAGCCATGAACAATAAGACTAATTGAAAATTCTCTTAAGAACGTTGTGAACATCAAAACCAAATTAATAGATTTTTGCATACTTCATACATGCAACCACATATTGTGACTCTCTTGTGAATAATCTTTGTAAAGGTTTTAAAGGTTGCAAGCTAAACCTGATAACATCTTTGTGAAGGTTCTTGAGGTTTTCCTAGATAAAATCTCTATTTGTTTGTTTGTTCCTGAGCTAAAATTGTGTTAAAGATTTATTTGTTTGTTGTTCCTTAGTTAATCTTGTGTAAAAGCTCTCTCTATCGGTTCTTGATGTAAGCATGTGTAAAATCATTTCCACATGCTTCTTCTTGATGATGTTATGATTAGCCTTCGTTTAGCACTGCGAGTTTTTGTTTTTGTTTTCTGGTATGGTTTACCATTGATGTTGTCACCATCATTTCTCTTCCATATTCTTCTTCTTCTTCTTCTTCTTGGTGATCTTCTTTACTTTGAATCATTGATGGTGATATGGACTCCTCTATGTAATATGCATATTGTTAGTATTCATAAAATTAGTAATATATTCGTATGATTATAGTACAAATTTAATTACCTATTTAATAGGTGTTTTTAGAATTGGTTCTTGTAGAATAGCAGTTGGTACAAAAGTTCGTGATACTGTGTAGATTTGTGACCATTCTTTTAAGTTTTTTGCAGAAAACTTTATTTCAAAAATAAGAGTACGATGACAGAAATTTTGTAGTATTGATGGTGCATACATGTTAGATTGTTGTTGCAAGAGCATTTAAGCCGTTGTTTTGAGTAACTTTTGTGCCTCTTGATCAAACAATGTTAAAGTTGCTTTAGCGGTTTCATCAGACACTTTTAGCATTATCTTGAACCTGTGATTACATATTTTTTTATATTATATTACTAATAATAGTTTTGATAAGATGGTTTATAATTGAAAATGTCTAACCTTGGTTTTGGATACTTTGAAGGTGTTTCACACGAAGGACATTTCAATTCATGGCCTTCTTGTTTAAGTTTCTTCATACATTTTTCACATCCAATGTAATGACATCCAAATGTATCATCAATTTCATTTATAGTTGCTGAAACTGTGAAGAAAATCTTCTGTATTTAAAAGTTTAGAAAAATTGGTAAGTAAAATAACTTTAGAATTTTATTTTCCTATGTCATTGCCATTATATTTTGCAGTGTAGTTATATTTTGGGTCATCCTCAATTGAGGTGGCATATTTGAAAACTCAATTATTGGAATCTCATTTATTTCTAGTTGGTCATTTGATAGAATGTATAATTTATACAAAATAAAAAGAGATAATGAAAGACTAACTTTAAATTTTAGTTATTTAAAAGGATTTAATTAAAATACTCTGACAGTGTAAATTTTTTTTACACTGTCAGTTAATCCTATATGTTGGATATTGAAATAAGTTTGACTTTTATTTTAAAAACCTATAAAGTAATGCAAACGGGTGATGGTGATGAATCGACCGTGTAAATCTCTTTACACTGACAATGCATAGTAATTAATCCCGATTTAAAATGATAATTCAAAAATGTTAGCATTTAACGGATAAAGTATATTCGATGGCTACATTACATTGTTAGGCGTTGGAATTCTGGATTTTCTAGATTGATGTAAATCCGGGTTGAGTTGATCGAGTATTCATCTGTGGAATAAAAATACTAATTTATTTGTGAAAATGACGATCTTTTGAGTGAATAAAACATTTTCACTTTTGTAGAGGTGATTGCAACAATAGTGGTTTTTTCTGGTTAAGTTGTTATCAAATTTTCAAATTCAATAACTATTTTTTCCATAATGTAACCTTAATAATTTTATTTCTATTAATAAATTATGATTAGAATCTTAAGATTAATTTTAATTTAATATACTTAATTTATATATGAATATATGAATAAACAAATATGTGTAGTTGAAATCTTACTCTTGTAGCCTCAATTCAAGTCTGATAATTTTTATAGATTTTCCTTGTACATAAACGTGTTCTTCATGTCCAAGAGCATGAAGCACTCCAACTATGTCTGAAAACAAAACTTGAATATAGTGATATAATATAATTTCTATTATTGTAGGGTAACTTGTGTATAACACTACCAAAGAGAACATTGATGTCAACAACTCTTTCTGAAATTGTTTTTATGGTGACAAATTCAAATTAATAGTGTGGAATTGTAGATTCTGAGTCTTGAATATTTGTTATTGTAGTAGTTCGCAAAAACCATGTCTTTTTTAAGCCTTTGACTGATTTATATGTTTCATTTGTCGGAACTTTTTTTATATTTTTTATGGTATATAAATTTCCCTCTGATTTCAAATCTCTAAATTATGGTATAAGATATTTGGTTATTATTTCATGTAAAGGAGTTCCCAGAAGAAAAAAATATAGCAATAAAATATTAGGAATATTTGTTTTTCATTGTTTCACAGATTATAACATCCCACAATCGAACAACTCTGATTCGAAGTAACCAATCATTACGATCGGAATTAAGATCTAAGATTAAATTTTCCATTACTGATTGTGTGATAATATAGATATACAATGAATATGATTGTTGTTATGGTGAGATATTTAAAAATTTAACTGATTATTAGTTATATAAGATAACATGTTCCTATGACTTTTCTTATGACGGCAAAGTATGTGTTTTTCTATGTTTATAGTTTTTAAACGGCTAAATAAATGCAATTTTGATAATAATAAATGAATATTATAGGTAACAGTTATCTTTCATGATTTAAAAAAATAGTTTAATTAATTTATTATCATTATTTATGTCTTATATTTGTAAAAAAATGGTATAAATATTTATAATAATAATATATGTTTTTATTAAAGTATTTATAAAAGGAAAATATTTTATTTTTGTAACATTTTATAATATTCTGTTAATTTTCAATTTTTAGCAAGATTATAAAATTTCAATATTTATTATTTTTATTATTAAATTTAATCGTGAACAACTTTAAATATAGTTTATTGTAAATATTTTATCAAGATTCAATTTTTTTGTTAGTGTTACAAATAAACATTATTTTTTTCATAGACTAAATTATTTTTAATGATTCAAATAAATTTTATTTTAATATTTTAATTAATGGGTAGCAATGTTCATAAAACTATAATATATGTTAAATGGTGATGGATAAATTTTAATAAAATTGATTATGGATATTTTTTATAATAATATTTGTTTTTATTTATGTCTATATAAATGATAAAATATTTAATCTTATATATATATATATATATATATATATATATATATATATATATATATATATATATATATATATATATATATATATATATATATATATATATATATATATATATATATATATATATATATAATAAATTATACATATTTCTCATGCCTTTGATTTTTAAAGATGTAAAACTAATTTTCCTAATAATAAAAAATATGTATATTTGGGTTGAATATAACTTAATTAGTCATTTATTACTAATATTTATTATTTATAATTTAATAACAATATGAAGAATAAAATGTGTGACTAATTTTCCTAAGATGTAAAACTAATTTTCCTAATAATATTTATTATTTATAATTTATATTTATATTTATTATTTAATGAACCTTAAATCTGTATGCAAATTTATTATTATATTTACTAAAATGTGTGACTCAAGTCATCCATATATCGATTTTCTTTCATGATCTAAAAAATATCTATTATATTTATTAGTATTTCATGAGTTTTTTTTAAATGATATAAATTTTTATAATAATACTAATACACATCTTTATTAAAGTATTTATAAATAAAAATATTTTATTTGTGCAACATTTCATTATGTAATATTAATATTTGGATAAAATATTATATGTATAAATTTTTTTAATGTTTAAAAATAAAATAGTATATTTATTATTCATACGTATTTTTAAATTTTTAATAATGTTAATAATACACAATTTAATTATTTATTATAATCATTATATAGCTTTTATAACATTTTTTAATGATGGAATCAATTTTTATGACATTTATTTTTTCATTAATTTTTTTACAATCATTTATTACTTTTTCGTGCTCATAAATAATATAGTATATTAAAAATATTAATGGTTAAAAGGAAATGTAGTGTAATTATTTCATTATAATTTTAATTAAAGTTTGTATTACATTTTTATTGGTAATAAATATTTCAAATTAGCTCACAAATGAAATTGATAAGTTTTTTAATAAATAATATAGTATATTAAAAATATTAATGGTTAAAAGGAAATGTAGTGTAATTATTTCATTATAATTTTAATTAAAGTTTGTATTACATTTTTATTGGTAATAAATATTTCAAATTAGCTCACAAATGAAATTGATAATTTTTTATTGTAATTATGAAATAAATAGTTATAAATTTGATGCGATTTTATTTTTTAGTAATAAAAATTAAAAATTAAATTAAATTACAGACGGATAGCCAAAAGTATAATGTAATAGAATTCAATTAGTTTTTCAATTTTCAGTAATAATGTTAAGAATACAAAATTTAAATATTTGTTATAATCATTATTGCATTTAATTAGGAATAACTTTTCATATAGTTTATTGTAAATATTTTATTAACATTGGTTTTTTTAAATGATGACTTAATTTTTATGACATTAAAATTTTCAATAACTTTTTATAATGATTCATGAGGTTTTATCTTTAAAATAGCTGACTCTCTTATATTATTAGTGACAAATTAAATTTATTTTTTATATAGAATAAAATTAATTTTTGTAACATTTTTTTAAGTGCTATTGATATTTGAGATACAATATTATATAAAAAAAAATTAATGTTCAAGTGAAATAAAATAGCATATTTATTATTCATATGTAATTTTCAATTTTCAGTAATAATTTAAAATTTAAATATAGATTTTTTTCATTATTGAATTTAATTGTGAAAAACTTTAAATATAGTAGTGGTTGTCCCAAAAAAGTATATATAATACATTATACATATTTGTCATTCTTCTAGTTTTAAAAGGTGTAAAACTGATTTTTCTAATAATAAAAAATATGTACACTTGATTGAATATAATATAATTAGTCATTGAATAATATATTTATTATTTATAATTTAACAAAAATATGAAGAATATTATTTTGATTATAAAAAAATATAATTAATTATAAAGATGAATAAAATGATGTACAAAATGATCTTATTTATATTGATAGTTTTCTATGTTATATTTAAAAAAAATTGATATAAATATTTACAATATTGATAATAATATATAAGTAAATCATTTATATTGATTATTAATTATAAATTATAACGCATTAAGAATCTGATGAAAGGTTAATTGCCATAAAATTAATTATTAAATATGTAATATAAGATTGTCATAATAATAAATGAATATTATTTCTAAATCATAATACAATTGGAACCCAATTAATTCTTAATAATGATAAAATTGAAGTAGTTAATTATTTAATAGGTAAGTAAACAGTCATATTAATCCGTTTTAAATGGTATGAAAGGTGAGTTATAAAGAACTTTAAACTATTATAAAATTTTATTATTATATTCATCATGTATAACTCAATTCCATCCATTCATCTTCAATTTAGTTCTCAAATGAAATTGATAATTTTTTATTATCATTATGAAATAAATAGTTTTAATTTTGATGTGATTTTATTGTTTAGTAATAAAAATTAAAATTAATTACAGATGGAAGGTCAAAAGTATAATATAATAGTATTCCGTTAGTTTTTCAATTTTCAGTAATAATGTTAATAATAAAAAATTTAAATATTTATTTATTATATTTATTATTGTATTTAATTGGGAATAACTTTAAATATAATTTATCGTAAATATTTTATCAATATTCAATTTTTTTAATAATGACATTAAGTTTTATGACATTAATGTTTTGAATAACTTTTTACATTTATTTATGACGTTTTGTCTTAAGAATAATTGTCCTACTTCTATTATTTGTGACAAATAAATTTTATTTTTCTAGAGAATAAAAATAAGTTTTTTATTAAAGAATAAAATTAAAAATAATAATGTACAAAAATGGTATCTTCTATTTATTTTCATATTTATTGTTTTCTAGGTTATATTTAAAAAAATTATATGAATATTTATAATAATATTAATGCATAAGTAAACGCTTTATTTTGGTAATTTTTTGTTATGGTCCTTGTGATGCTATTAATATTTGGGATAAAAATATTATATGTTTTATATTTTTTAAAAATTGATTAAAATAAAATAGTATATTTATTATTCATAAAAAAGATAACATTGACAAAAAAATGTATAAGATTATATGTTCCTATAATATTGATAATACAAATTAAATAAATTATGATTCATCGTAACAACTAAAAATCATGATTAATAATACAAATTAAATAAATTATGATTCATCATAACAACAAAAAATCATGATTCATAAATTAGGTAGCAGGTAGTAAATTACACCATAGAAATATAGTCAACAAATATATAAATATAACAAATTTCAGTTGACATTGTAAAATAAATTGGTAAATTGAATGCTTAAACTTAGATATCAAAAATTATAATAAACTATTGGAGTTTACGCATACCAAATGTTGTAATCTTAATCTCAAATCGATTTGTCGAAAACGGTAGGAAGAGGAAACTCGAACAGTAATTAAAGAAATCAAAAATTGAATTCTGCAAACACAATAATCCAAATCTATTTGTCAGAAATGGTAGGAAGGAAAAAATTGAACCAGTAATGGTAGAAAGTAGAAAATTGAACTGTAATTGGAGAATTCCAAAATCTATGTGTCGGTAATGATAGGAAGAAGAAAATCGAACGATATAAAGAAGAAAGTCTAATGGGAGAACAGTCACCCTTCATGAGATATTTGCAGGAGTAGGAAAAAGAATTTGTCATTTGTAATGTGGTATTGGAGAATTAGGAAAGGTGAAAAGAGGGTTTTGGAAGAGAAAGAGTCAAAAATTAGGTGTTGACAAATAATGGTGTTGGCAAATAGCAGTGTTTTGATTGATGGTTTAGTAGAAGATGAACATATAAGCTAATAAGATGACGTGGATTATTTTTGAAGAAGTTAGTGTTAGGTGTCGCAAAATAATTTGAAGCATTGGATTTAATATATATTTTGTCGAAAACTGTAGGAAGAGGAAACTCGAATAGTAATTAAAGAAATCCGAAATTGAATTCTGCAAACACAATAATCCAAAATCTATTTGTCGGTAATGGTAGGAAGAAAAAAATCGAACCAGTAATGGTAGAAAGTAGAAAATTGAACTGTAATCGAAGAATTCCAAAATCTATGTGTCTGTAATGATAGGAAGAAGAAAATGGAACGATATAAAGAAGAAAGTCTAATGGGAGAACAGTCACCCTTCATGAGATATTTGCAGGAGTAGGAAAAAGAATTTGTCATTTGTAACATGGTATTGGAGAATTAGGAAAGGTGAAAAAAGGGTTTTGGAAGAGAAAGAGTCAAAAATTAGGTGTTGACAAATAGTGGTGTTGGCAAATAGTAGTGTTTTTATTGGTCGTTTAGTAGAATGTGTATACATAAGCTAATAAGATGACGTGGATTATTTTTGAAGAAGTTAGTGTTAGGTGTCGCAAAGTAATTTGAAGCATTGGATTTAATATATATAAATAGATTATTCTTGATTTTTGGAAAAACACAATTCACCCCTTTGTGTTTGGAGTCACCTGACCAACACCCTCGTTTGCATCCTCCTCTTGTTTTTTTGCCATATATTTAGGATGCTAGTTTTCAAGGCTTCATTCTGACAGTGCAACTCGTCTATCGCTTCCTCCATCCTTGCTAGAACATCGATATCTCTTGAGACGAGTGTGTGTCTCATTCTGTAATATCCCATATTCCCTTAAATGCTCAATTAGTTGTCAGTTGAGATCAATTGAGTTCCTATGTAAATTATCTATTATCATTTGTAACAATTGGAGCTCTTATGTGCTCTAAATGTTGTCAATTGGGACCAATAGAGTAACTAGTGAAATCTAAAGGGATTAATTATTAATAAAGAGACAGACCAATATTATTAAGTACAATAGAGGACATTTTTGGTAACATCAAAAATTGGTCAATTGGTGTTGGAAGATGAAATATCAATTGGGATATTTTGATTACTACTTAATATTATATATTATATATATTATATATGTAATGTATTATGTGTGGTAAAGGAAAGAAAAGAAGAAAGGATAAGAATAGAAGAAGAGAGAAAGAGAGTTATCAGAAAGAAAAAGAAAGAGAGAAGAAGAAAAAGAGAAAGAAAGAGGAAAAGAAGAAAGAGAAAGAGGAAGAAGAGAAGAAGAGGAAGGAAGGAAGAAGATGGAAAATCATCTTCATCATCTCATCTTCATCATCACCAACTTCATCTTCTTCTACTAGGTGAGTTCTTAGATAGTTTTAGCCTTTGGGGGAAAATAATCTATATTTGTGGGGTTAGGGTTTGTGTGAATTTGTGATAAACTTGTTGTGTTCATACTCCCTATCCGTGCTATGTGTTGATATCATGTTGATTGTTGTGGAAAAATCATGTTATGTGAAAATTGTAGGTAAAAATGGTATATGGAAAGGAAAATAAAAGAGGAGTTAATTGTAGGTAAAAATGGTATATGTGAAAATCACTTTCTGGGAAGTTTCGTGAGTGGTTAACCGGTTAACGGTTTAGGTTAACCGGTTAACACTGAAACAGAATTAAATTTTCTGTCTGTGCAGAATTGTCAGCAGTGGGGTTCGAACCCAGGACCTCCTTGAAACTGTACATGCCTTACCACTAGGCTAGAGAGGTTGTTGTTGAATACTTATGAAATGAATAAATATTAATCTAAATCTTGATTAAGATAGATTAATGAATTAATTGAGTGGTGTAACTCCGTTTTGGATGCGGACGGATGCATTAGTAAGATAATGAAAAAGGCTATTATTATGATATCATATTATAGTATATTATGTGTCTTACAAATTAAATGAATTATATTTATGATGGGTGTTAAACATGGTTTATATGGTTGATTGTGAAATAACATGACTAAAGATAGCGTAAAGGGCTATTATTATTGTTCCATGTTATAAAATATTATGTGATTTATAAATGCCATGAATTTTATCATGATGAACATTACATATTGTTGTTATGTGGAAGGTGAAGTAACATGATTAAAAACCTTACAAAGATGAGTGAGGAAACCTAGAAGAATAATTTGATTAATAACTTAGAAATATGATCTAGGTTATGGAACATATGTGATATATGTATGAGAATACGGTATTCATTCGTACGACGCTTATGTGAGGTCGTGGACGAATTGTTGCCATGTTTAAGAATGAGACGCATTGTATGGAACATGCCATGTTATTATTTGTGTATTATGGTGAATGAAGTCACCTGTGATTTATGAATTTGTTATGGTTCGTGGAACCAATTATTTGTGGAACCGATCATGTATTCAGAATGTGTGTTTTTCTGTGGTGGTACACATCTCTATTGGTATGCTTAAACGTGTAAGCATTGGGATGTGGGACCAATGATTCGAGCCTCAATTGGGTTTGAGCCCCAACCATGGCGGACATGGGGGAAAGGTGGACACCTAAGTGGGTTAGAGTCCCATACGGTGAAAGATACTCAAAGTGGGTTAGAGTCCCATACGAGTGATGGTTCTTAAAAGTGGGTTAGAGTCCCATAGGGGAACCTGATATCCACCGCGAAAGTCGAATCATACGGACATGCGTGAACCAAGCCTTGGCCTAGACGTAGGTCCGGTTGGGGATCGATGTTGCGTGAATCTGAATAATGATCGTGGTTGAGTTATGAGAACTCAGATGCATGTTGCCATACAATTGCGAGTTAGTTCCCCATCGTTCAAGTCTTCGTTCCCTTGTTGACTTGAGTTGGATATGAGTTGAATATCGATTAGAATACCCTGTAGAGCCGAGTGGACCCATAGGATAGGAGAACTCACTGAGATTATTATCTCATCCCATCATTGTTGTTATTTTTTTTCAGGTATTCTTTACAGGTTGGATCTAAGAGAAACTGTTATGGATGTTTCAAGGGTTGTTGTTCATTATGATCTTCCGCTGTGGAGTGGTGTGCAATGAAGATGTTGTACATAGTTCTTAGATTTTTATTGTTTTGGCATTATTGTATAACATGTTCCATTGATGTTTTAGTTTGGACATGTATATATATTGATGCCATTAGGCACTTATGTTGTGACAGTACCAAAATTTAACACTTGTATGATATTATTCTAGATATATATTATACGGGTTGTTACAGTTGGTATCAGAGCAGGTCGATTCTCGACCTAGCCTTGAAACATCATAAGTAAATCTATTCCTGCCTCATATGTGTGTTTAGCCGACATGATTCTTAATATCACTGTATGTAGTATTGGGCCTGATCAACCTAATGCTATGTGCATGGTAGGAAGGATCATGGTTGAGCGACCACGAGGACTCCGAAGTGTGGGTTGAACTTGTGCTTTGAGAATAGGCTCAAGCCAAGAGTTAGAAAGTAGGGAGAATCGGATAACCCGGTTGAAGTTTCGGAGGAGTTATGATTTGGGTATTATGGAATTGAAGAGTAGTGTATCATTCAAGCGATTCTGCGGTGTTAACAGTGTTAAGAAGTTAAGGATTTCTATTGGATAAATTGTCAGAATTTTGAGGAATGAGTGAATTTGATAGTGGAATAAGATACACTCACTAATATGGAATAAGTATTGCGAGTGATTCCGTATGGTAAAGGAGAAGGGATGGTTATGTTACGCATATGTCATAAGGTCTGGAAGTGAGGTAGTGTATTAGTGTTTCAGTTTCTAAGGCCACTAAAATATTTTGGAAGAACGAGAGTACTTAATGGAATATATATATATTTGGAATGGTACCTTGCAAATGGTTGAAGACTTAAGGGATAAGGACGTTCAGTTTTGTTGGGAGCCTAAGGTAGTGGTGAAGTCTAAGAAGAGACTCGAGGACATGGTTGCCTATTCCAAGTGAAACATGTATGGACCAAATGGAGGTTAGAAGATAAACCAAGTATGTCCAGTTTTAGAAGGGAGATCGGATTTGAGATAGCTCGTCAGCGGTTCAGTGTTAGTAAGATACCATTATGGAATGATGAATTACCTAAAGATCAATTATAAGAGTTTGTGTTGGAGGCAGATAGCGCACATTATATAGTAATGGAAGCTCCAGTGGGTTTTGGTTGTATGAGAACTGGTTGAGGATAAGAGCAATTAAGTTGGATTTAAGGACTTCTAGTAGAATGGTTTTGTAATTGGAACGGAGAGAATTACTATAGGGAGACAAGTGAACACCGAGTGCGGAAGTAGTGTGGATGTTGCAATACAACTGTTGCAATGGGGCACATTTTAGATAGAGGCGCAATGGGACCATTAAGATTCATTAAGACAAAGTTATGGGCGTGTAGTTGATGATTGTTCACATCGAGGATTTCTAGAGTATGTAGTGTGTAACACTCGAGGTCGGAGAGGCCAAAGAGTGGTTACATGTAACATCCGAGGGCGATGGAGTGGCTGTCGATGCATGATGCATGACAATGAGACACTCCTAGCAGCTTCTAGGGGAAAAACCGAATTCACATCGGAATGAGAGGGATCCTGAGGCTGTGCAGGTATGAGACTACGTGGTTGAAAGAAGGCTTATAAGGATTAATTGGTACTACCTATATCAACAAGATGCATCTTCTTTTCGGTATCCTAACGAATAAGAACTCCATAGTTAAGCGTGCTTGACTTGGAGTAGTATTGGGATGGGTGACCTTCTGGGAAGTTTCCTGAAAAGCGTGCGAGTGAGGACAAAACATGTTGAAAAAGGCCTGTGTTGATTTGTGGGGTTAGTTGATAATCCTGAAAGCAGTCTGGGGTGTTACATAGTGGAATAGAGGAAGTTAGACCTTGGTGTTAAGAGAAGTATGTGATAGAAGTATTATGGTCACAAGTAAGTGTAGTGGATTCCTTGTCTTGAGATGGATGTAAGTAACATACATTTTGTTGAGCAGTGAGTCTTGTATTCTAAGAAGTTGAGTTGATGATAGACAATGAAAGATAAGCTAAGCTGGAGCATATGGACTAAGTGTAGGATGTTGAATATGTTATGTTGTAAGAGCTTATTGGGGGACAATGAGGATTGTCCGTAGCAAGTCATCTAGACAAGTAACCCCAGTATGATGAAGGGAGTAGTAGGTATTGGTTTCGAAGAAAATTCCAATCATAAGCGTGTGGCAATGATAAGGTTCATCTTAAGTGCATTTTATTTGGATTGAAAGAGTAATATTGGCTTATTGGAAGTCTGGTTGTTATTTATCTCCTTGAGAAGTATTTGGTTGGTTGGTTAGTCGCAGAGTATAAACATTCACACCGTGTTGGAGCTAAGGACGTCCTAAATGTCATAAGTGTACCGCTGTGGATGTACAAATTGAGGATGGAGTTGCAAGTCACCGCAAGTCAGATTGGTAGTTTTGAGATTGGGATTTCTGAAGGTGTAGTGCGTAGTTGGTCATCTGAGGAGATATCATGGAAGTCAGACGCGTGGGAAACGAACTTGGTAGACCATACTCAGTTTAAGTAAGTTTGGGAAGTACCACTATTATGATTATGAATAACTATACGGAACAGACTTGGAAGAGACCTACTAAGTGCTGATCTGGAAGAGATTAGCTAGGTATGTGGTATAACTTGATAAGGTGTGAAGTGGTTGGTCATGGTATGAAATTGATTAATTCATTCGGATTCATAGCCTTAGATGTAGACTCCCTGAGAGTGGTAATGGATGTGTACGATGATACTTTACCCTATTGGAAGGATTCATGAGTTATACCTCCCAGGAGGAATAAGAATCAGTTATTGCTACGGTTAAACATGTAACTCAGATGGTATGTTAGTAAGAGCATGAGCTAAGATTATGGAAGATGGGACAAAATGATTGAGATGAATGATTTTGGATACAAAGTGAAATGTTATCTCTAGATGTGTATGGAATATTTTTGTGTGACTCTATGAGGTGTATAGACACTCATAGTTATGTTCTAGATTGCTTAAGTTCCTTAGAAGTGGTGTTTTGTTGATGATTTAAAGTTCCTTAATGGTGTTATGTTGTTTTGGTCAAGATCATGTGCCAAGAGAAATCTTGAATGAATCAAAACCCTATGAGAGGATTTGATATGGAACATAGTAACCAGAACCGGATGTGGTCAAACTAATTTGGTTTAGCTGCATCGAACACATGATGAATTTGGATGTTTTATGTTTTTATGGTTGTAGTAATGTAACCCCTGGATACCTATCTTCTGAAGAGTGTTGGTCTTATTCTACACTTTTGTGAGTCATCAAGGAAGTTATTCTACTAATGGAAGTCGGTAAGGTTCTAGTACCATTTTGGACAGTAGGCACTCTGAGGGTAAGTGTGTTTCTTTGAAGATTGTTAGCTAAACAGTAGTGTCTAGGAACCCCAAGTGTTCCACTGTTGGAGTCAGAGTAGCATAATTGAAGGTGATGGATGAAAGAGCTCAATCAAGTCTATGGGGATCATGGAGATTGTTACTCTTAAAAATGAAGGTAAGGATAAAAGTAAGACAATCTCGTGCTAATGGTTCTATCTCATTGGAGTAGTACGAGAGGAGGAAAGCAGTAGGAGTACGGGCTTGTAGCATACATTTTCAGATCAAGTGAAGTTTATGATATTATCAATAATGGATTACAAGGTTGTCGCATTTGTTGAAGGAATAATAAGAAAAGAGTAGTCAATGTTGTTTGTGGTCAGGGAATCAATAAATTTTCTTATGAAAAATTAATGAGTATTGATTAACCAAGTCAAGATAAGATGTTGTAATTATGTTTTGTGTAATTTAGTGCAAGGAAGGGAAGTCATGGTTTCCGGGAAGAAAGTGACCCACTGATGTTGAGCGGTATATAAGAGGAATTATGTGGAAGCAAGTTTAAATGTTAATCCAATATTAGAATGAGATTGTGATGGAAATCAAGAAGTTTCGGGAGTTCATGAAAGAGGGAAAAATTGTTAGCAAAGACAAGTTAGAAGAATGAGTATGTCCGAGACTTGAAATTGAAGAGAAGCCAAGTGTTGGTCTAGAACGTTAATACAAGGATTGTTCGTTTGTTGAGTAAAGGAAATTCGGGGGCGAATTTCAATTTAAGGGGGGGAGAATGTAATATCCCATATTCCCTTAAATGCTCAATTAGTTGTCAGTTGAGATCAATTGAGTTCCTATGTAAATTATCTATTATCATTTGTAACAATTGGAGCTCTTATGTGCTCTAAATGTTGTCAATTGGGACCAATAGAGTAACTAGTGAAATCTAAAGGGATTAATTATTAATAAAGAGACAGACCAATATTATTAAGTACAATAGAGGACATTTTTGGTAACATCAAAAATTG
This sequence comes from Lathyrus oleraceus, assembly GCF_024323335.1. Taxonomy (NCBI): domain Eukaryota; kingdom Viridiplantae; phylum Streptophyta; class Magnoliopsida; order Fabales; family Fabaceae; genus Lathyrus; species Lathyrus oleraceus. The sequence continues at coordinate 53,450,198 of NC_066584.1, forward strand.
GTCAATTGGTGTTGGAAGATGAAATATCAATTGGGATATTTTGATTACTACTTAATATTATATATTATATATATTATATATGTAATGTATTATGTGTGGTAAAGGAAAGAAAAGAAGAAAGGATAAGAATAGAAGAAGAGAGAAAGAGAGTTATCAGAAAGAAAAAGAAAGAGAGAAGAAGAAAAAGAGAAAGAAAGAGGAAAAGAAGAAGGAGAAAGAGGAAGAAGAGAAGAAGAGGAAGGAAGGAAGAAGATGGAAAATCATCTTCATCATCTCATCTTCATCATCACCAACTTCATCTTCTTCTACTAGGTGAGTTCTTAGATAGTTTTAGCCTTTGGGGGAAAATAATCTATATTTGTGGGGTTAGGGTTTGTGTGAATTTGTGATAAACTTGTTGTGTTCATACTCCCTATCCGTGCTATGTGTTGATATCATGTTGATTGTTGTGGAAAAATCATGTTATGTGAAAATTGTAGGTAAAAATGGTATATGGAAAGGAAAATAAAAGAGGAGTTAATTAAGGAAAGAAGTTACTGAGAGAATTTTTTAAGGTGTTAACCGGTTACCTCAGAAACAGAATTAAATTTTCTGTCTGTGCAGAATTGTCAGCAGTGGGGTTCGAACCCAGGACCTCCTTGAAACTGTACATGCCTTACCACTAGGCTAGAGAGGTTGTTGTTGAATACTTATGAAATGAATAAATATTAATCTAAATCTTGATTAAGATAGATTAATGAATTAATTGAGTGGTGTAACTCCGTTTTGGATGCGGACGGATGCATTAGTAAGATAATGAAAAAGGCTATTATTATGATATCATATTATAGTATATTATGTGTCTTACAAATTAAATGAATTATATTTATGATGGGTGTTAAACATGGTTTATATGGTTGATTGTGAAATAACATGACTAAAGATAGCGTAAAGGGCTATTATTATTGTTCCATGTTATAAAATATTATGTGATTTATAAATGCCATGAATTTTATCATGATGAACATTACATATTGTTGTTATGTGGAAGGTGAAGTAACATGATTAAAAACCTTACAAAGATGAGTGAGGAAACCTAGAAGAATAATTTGATTAATAACTTAGAAATATGATCTAGGTTATGGAACATATGTGATATATGTATGAGAATACGGTATTCATTCGTACGACGCTTATGTGAGGTCGTGGACGAATTGTTGCCATGTTTAAGAATGAGACGCATTGTATGGAACATGCCATGTTATTATTTGTGTATTATGGTGAATGAAGTCACCTGTGATTTATGAATTTGTTATGGTTCGTGGAACCAATTATTTGTGGAACCGATCATGTATTCAGAATGTGTGTTTTTCTGTGGTGGTACACATCTCTATTGGTATGCTTAAACGTGTAAGCATTGGGATGTGGGACCAATGATTCGAGCCTCAATTGGGTTTGAGCCCCAACCATGGCGGACATGGGGGAAAGGTGGACACCTAAGTGGGTTAGAGTCCCATACGGTGAAAGATACTCAAAGTGGGTTAGAGTCCCATACGAGTGATGGTTCTTAAAAGTGGGTTAGAGTCCCATAGGGGAACCTGATATCCACCGCGAAAGTCGAATCATACGGACATGCGTGAACCAAGCCTTGGCCTAGACGTAGGTCCGGTTGGGGATCGATGTTGCGTGAATCTGAATAATGATCGTGGTTGAGTTATGAGAACTCAGATGCATGTTGCCATACAATTGCGAGTTAGTTCCCCATCGTTCAAGTCTTCGTTCCCTTGTTGACTTGAGTTGGATATGAGTTGAATATCGATTAGAATACCCTGTAGAGCCGAGTGGACCCATAGGATAGGAGAACTCACTGAGATTATTATCTCATCCCATCATTGTTGTTATTTTTTTTCAGGTATTCTTTACAGGTTGGATCTAAGAGAAACTGTTATGGATGTTTCAAGGGTTGTTGTTCATTATGATCTTCCGCTGTGGAGTGGTGTGCAATGAAGATGTTGTACATAGTTCTTAGATTTTTATTGTTTTGGCATTATTGTATAACATGTTCCATTGATGTTTTAGTTTGGACATGTATATATATTGATGCCATTAGGCACTTATGTTGTGACAGTACCAAAATTTAACACTTGTATGATATTATTCTAGATATATATTATACGGGTTGTTACACATTCCCACCATTGAGAAACAATGGTTGAGTATAACAAAAAATCTTTGAAGTAATGGGTGTGGTCTAGGTTAGGTTTATAAGGCCCCATAGTGGGAATTAATTGTACTTGTTGTGAGTATAATATCTAGACCTTGCATATGGAGAACAAGCAAAACCTTAATCTACCTGATATGTGAACAAGTGATAAATTACTTTGGCCTCTGTTTTATATAATTATAGTCGTTCTGGTTTTAATTTTTCCACCAAAACTTATGTTATGTAGTTACTAATCTTCACTGCCTTGTTCTAAGACTTGACTGGGCGGACAACTTCCATGTCCTTTACTATTATAGCCATTACATTTGTAACAACTGATGTATCATCATGGCCATAACTATCAATTTCTTTTGTCAGGGCTTCAATTGCATAACGGATATCAATAGCATGTTATATGACTCGTGGATGAGTCATCTTTTTGTCTCATAGTCATGCCATATTTCTAGCCGAATAACCTCTCCCACACATCATATCATGACGAGTTGGCCAATATGATATGAGGTTGACTTGAGCTCGCCTATACTTGTTTAAGTGCTCCCCTAAGACTCATAGTGCTCCTAGAGCTAACGAGCCAAGGTCTTGTGAGCTAATTAGGCTTGGATTTTTATAAACATATCGATTCACAATCCCTCAAGTACAAGAGGCCTATAAGAGCGAAGTGATTCAAAGCGTATAAATTCATAGTCCCTCAAGCACAAAGCTTGTAGGGGCAAAGTGATTTAAAACATATATGTTCATAATAACTGACCAAACTATCTTTTAAAAAAAATATATAAGCAAGTGAATGAAAACAACCAAATACTTAAAAATATACCTCATAATAATTCTAAGTTTTTGTTTGTATGGCCTTATCTTATAAAACCTTTTTTGGGTTAATATTAATATATTTGTTTTCCTTTCATCTTTTCTTTACTGCACAATTTATGAAATAATCATATTTAAGAATTATATCTAATTTTATCTTAATTGTGAAAATAAATAAAATAAATATTAAATATTAAACTTTTGAGAAAGTTACCTCATAGTAAAAAATTATAGCGCCTTAGAAAGAGTAAACATTACTATGGATATGAAATTATTATGAGGTAACATAAGGTGTCATAGAAAGTAACTACTTTCTCTTTCAAGCCACTAACAACCAAAGTAAAAAATGGTTTTGGTTAGGGGTGGCAAACGGGCATGCCCGCCCCATTTAGGCCCGCCCCGCAAAAGCCCGCAAAAAAACGGGGCGGGGCGGGGCGGTCATAGTTGAGGATGCGGGCCTAAAACTTAGATCCGCCCCGCAAAAAAGTGAGGATGGGGCGGGGAAAACCCGCAGACACTGCACTCTTTAAGCCTAAAAGTGCAAAAATTTATGTAAATACACGTGTCCGCAAAAGCCTGCGAAAAAAACGGGGCGGGGCGGGGCGGACACATTTGAGGGTGAGAGCCTAAATCCTTGGCCCGCCCCGCACAAAAATACGGGAAAAACGGGCATGCCCAGCGGGCCGAGCCCATTTTGCCACCCCTAGTTTTGGTCATGGGTTCGATTTCTAACAATATCATATTCAAAATGGCGCATGGTTATTTTTCCCCTCAGTTGGGTGTTATTACCGAGGTGACATGTAGTGCCCCCGTTTTGTCCTTAATTTAGACTTTTAACCAATGGGATATATGTTAGGGGATAACTTTCCCCTTAGTTGGGACTTTTAATTAAGGGAAAATCTAATGCATCTTCTATCACTTTTACTCTTTAAATGTTGGGTTGAACGAATCTTATTTTAAAACATACGCATCTATTTTTTTATTAATATAGACATTTCATACAAATATAATCATTTGTTCAACAAAGAAGAATTCCATCATCTAGAAAAGAATTGCAACTCAATAAAAAATGGTGAGTAATATGAATTTGAAAAGGGAGCATAACATTGTGTTGCTTCCTTTTCAAATTCTTATCATTCAACATTTTCTTTTTGGGTTGCAATTGTTTCACCAGATGATGTAATTTCTTCTTTGTTAAACAAATGGTTATGATATTGTGAAATAGATAAATTAATATAAAAAACAAATGCTTATACTTCAAAAAAGATTCATTTTTAAATCCAAAATGTCAAGAACACAGTAAAGTGACAGAAAATAAAAATTTGGAAAATGGACAAATCTAACATATTACCTTGTTATTCCAATGAACCAAAGTAGAAACAATTCCCTTATGTCATTCATTGATGTCAGTACCTTATAAGTACTTTAGTCTTCTCCCTAATAAGGATGTATTATATCACCGTCAAATATAAGGAGTTGAGTCATTTCAGCAACAACAATAACAACAACAACAACAACAAAGAATCCTAAAGGTGGTGTTATATCATCACCATCAACAACAACAATAACAACAACAAAATAAATATATTCTTTTTCCACCTTAAATCTAAAGAACAAAAACAACAACAACAACAACAATAACAATAACAACAATAACAACTTATATTGCTAAGTTAAACTCATGCTTTCATTGCCTCGTTAGAGTTGGTCAAAAAATTATGGAGATCCAAAAAAATTTAATGGAAGAAATGATGTTTTATAGTTTCGTCTAAACAAGTTAAAGCAAGTAGAGCGTTATATATACCTTGGAAAAACAAAAGTCATTGACTTTCCCTCTAGATTTGTAATCCCAACCGAGGGAAATGTAATTTATTTTTAATTTAAAAATTAAAAAAAGACACGTCTATTTTATAAATAAAACACAAAATTATTGTTGTTGGGAGTCAAATCCATTACCTTTTATGCTTTTCCCCTCGGTTGAGAGTTGCAACCGAGGTGAAATTTATGTATTTTAAATTAAAAATAAAATAGGAAGGTGTTGGGAGTCAAACTCGTACCTTGTTAAGTTTTTCACCTCTTTTTGTCCTTCACACCTAGGGGAAATGTAATTTTATTTTTCATTTAAAAATAAAGGAAGGATCTCTAGTTTAATGGTTTCACTTCAGGTCTATGTACAACCGATGTAAAAAATTTGTTTGGAAATATATATTTTGTTGTAGTAAAATATTTACATAAAGTACTAAATATATTTTCTTTTGTTATTAATCTTAATAAAATGGTAATTCTCCCATGATACTTCATTTTTATTTTTATTGCTTTAAAAATACTTTAGTTTAAGTATATCTATAGGATATTCGTTCAGTGTGTTTAATGCGCCAGGTGTATTTATGAAGTATATGAATAAGATTTTCCATCATTACTTGGATCAGTTTATGGTTGTGCTCATCGACGATATCTTAGTGTATTCTAAGACAGATGAAGATCATGCAAAATATCTGAGAGTTATGTTGCAGACTTTGCAAGAGAAGAAGTTGTATGCGAAGTTGTCCAAGAGTGATTTCTGGTTGTGTGAAGTGAGTTTCCTTGGTCATGTGATCTCTAGTAGTGGTATATCAGTTGATCTATTGAAGGTTGATGATGTGTTATAGTGGGAGACTCCAAAGTCTGTTACATAAATCAGAAGTTTTCTGGGTTTGGCTGGTTACTTTATAAGGTTTATATAAGGCTTTTCGAAGTTATGTTTTCCTTTGACTCAGTTAACCTATAAAGGTCAAGCTTATGTGTGAGATGTTCAGTGTGAAGAGAGTCTTCAGGAGCTCAAATGGAAATTGAGGTCGATGTCACTTTTGATTTTTCCAAGCTTGGGTGAATCGTTTGTGGTGTATTGTGATGTTTCAAATATGGGTTCAGGTGGTGTGCTTATGGAGAATGGTCAGGTTGTGCTTATGATTTTGAGGCAACTTAAAGCTCATGGGAGGAATTATCCTACCAATGATTTAGAGTTGACATGTGCGGTTTTTGTGCTTAAAGTTTGGAGACATTATTTGTTTGGCTCTAGATTTGAAGTGTTCAATGATCATAAGAGTTTGAATTATTTGTTCGATCAGAAGGAACTGAATATGAGGCGGAGAAGATGGCTCAAATTCTTGAAAGATTATGATTTTGGTTTGATGTTACCACCCTGGTAAGGCCAATATGGTAACAAGCGCACTGAGTAGGAGGTCCTTGCATGTGTCAGCATTAAGGGTTCAAGAATTGGATTTGATTGAACAGTTTTAAAATCTTAGTTTGTTGTGTGAGCCGACTTTTAACAGTGTGAAGTTGGGTATGCTGAAGTTGACTAGTGGTATTCTTGAAGAGATCATAGGAGGTCAGAAATTCGACTTATGTTTGATTTACCGGTTGGTGTTAATGAATCAAGGTAAATAGGTGAATTTCAGAATTGATGAGAATGGGGTTATAAGGTTATGTGATAGAGTCTGTGTGCCATATATGCCATAGCTTAAAAAGAGTATTCTTGAGTAAGGTCATATGAGTAGTTTGAGTATTCATCCATGTGCTAATAAGATGTACCAAGATCTTAAGAAGATGTTTTAATGGCCATGCATGAAGAAGGATGTCGTTGAGTTTGTCTATTCTTGTTTGACTTGTCAAAAGTCAAAGATTGAGCACCAGAAACCGTCAGGATTGATGCAACCGTTTAGTATTCCTGAGTGGAAGTGGGATATCATCTCTATAGATTTTGTGACAAGTTTGTCGAAGACTCCTAAAGAAGTGATATGATTTGGGTTATGGGGAATAGGCTGACTAAATCACCTCATTTCATTCTGATAAAGATCAATTATCCATTGCATATGTTAGTTGAGGTGTATATTCAGAGGAATGTTGGTTTGCATGGTATTCCTTCGAGTATTATTTCAGATAGAGATCTGAGGTTCAATTTGAGGTTTTAAGAGAGTTGCAGGAAGCCTTGGGAACTAAGTTGTGGTTGAATTCTGCTTACCATCTGCAGACACACAATTAGACAGAAAGGGTTATCCAATCCTTGGAAGATTTGTTGAGAGCTTGTGTTATAGAACAAGAAATAAATTGGGATAGCTACTTGTCGTTGATCGAGTTTACCTATAATAACAATTTACATTTTAGTATTGGAATTGCACCTTTGAGGCTTTGTATGGTATATGGTGTATGACACCTTTGTGTTGGCATGAGTTTGGAGAAAGTGTTGTACTTGGGATAGAGATCGTTCAACAGACAACTGAGAAGATCAAGATGATTCAAGAGAAGATGAGAGCTTCGCAGATCAGGCAGAAGAGTTACCATGACAAGAGAAGAAAGTCTCTTGAGTTTCAAGAGGGTGATCACGTATTTCTGAGAGTTACTCTGGTAACTGGTGTTGGTCGTGTGTTGAAGTCTAACAATGTCACGCTGCATTTCATTTGTCCTTATCAGATTTTGAAAAGAGTATGAGAAGTGGCTTAAAAGTTGTTTTACCATCATCTTTTTTGAATCTTCACAATGTGTTGCACGTGTCTTAACTTTGGAAGTAGGTTTCATATTCGTCTCATGTGATTCAAATGGATGATGTGCCAGTTAGAAAGTGCTTGATTGTGGAGGCATCGCCACTATAAACTGATGATCGAGAAGTGAAACACTTGAGAGGTAAAGAGATCGTCTTGGTGAAGGTTGTGTGGGAAGGACTTGCTAGAGGGAGTGTAACGTGGGAGCTGGAAAAACGGATGAGAGAGTCTCATCTTGATTTGTTTAATTGTGCTATTTTAATTAAATTTGTGATGTGTTGGTGAATTATTTTATTTTATGTAGTTGGGGGTATATGACCTAAGATGAGAGAACACACCTTTTAGAAATAAAATGGGATTTTTATTTAATTTTAATTAATTTAATTATTTAATTTGAGAAAATAGAATGTAGGGTAGAAATTGGAAGTTTAGTAGAGTTTTGGGTGTGGGGGTAATTAACGAGAAGTGAGGGTATCATGAGTAATATTAGAAACAAATAATTAGGTTTTATTTAGATTTATTTAAATAGAGAAATTGGGAGGAAAATAGGTTTTGGGGAATCTGTACGTGAAATTGGGAAAGGAGAAAAAGCAACCAATGGTTTTGGAGAGAGAAGACATATGAGGGCTAGAGTTAGAGACACCATAACCAAAATATTAAGAGATTATTCAATTCTAAGGTAAGGGGAGAGAAGTTATTCATATGTGGATGATTAGGCAAAGAGGATAGAGAGGGTTCCTTACCCTCCTCCTTTGGGGTTTTTCCTCTGTTGGATGTTTTAGTGCTTGAGATGAGTTTTCATTACAAACATTTCAAGAATTTTGTGTCATTGTGTTAATTTCGTGTATTGATTGCATGCTAAATTCATGTGAATTAATTTGATTAATTTTGAAAATTGTTGTTCTTATTGGTTGTGTTAAAAAGGGTTGAAGATGATGATGAGTTTTAATCAGATCGATGTAATATGTGTTAATTTGTGCCTACTTGATTGATTTGAATACTGTATTAACATGTAGGGTTGAATTTCATGTGTTTGGGATCAATTGGTACCGAAATCGGAGATTCGATAGGGTCCCAATGGTGGAAACCACACTTTTTGACGTTGTTGTTATGGGCTCTCGCGTTCAGCACGGTCGGAGCCCTGCTTAGAAAAATTTCGCTCAACACGAGGAGATCTTGCCCAGCGAGATGCCCTATTTTGGTTTTCTAGGAGGAGTTTGCGCTTAGCGAGCAAAAGTCGCGCTCATCGAGCCCTGGTTGCACTTAACAAAAGTGACAACACAAAATTGAGTTACTTTCGAGTTAGTTTTGTGGCAGTGTTTTATTTTGATGATTAATTGGTACTATCATGTACTATTTGAGATTATTTGGTTTTGTTAAAGTGAATCGATGAATTTTGTTGAATGTATAATTATTATGCATGAAATTGATGAGTTTATGTTGAGTTGTGACCAACTCATTGATAATGAGCATTGTTGAGTTTCATGGTGAGTGGCCATGAAAGAGTAATGGTTGAGATGTGATGAGTCTGGTTCAGAGAGAGGACCGTGATGAGCGTTGATAAAGTTGAGTTGCATTACATGCATTCGTGATTTATAGAGTTGCCTGGTTTAGAGAGGAGACTTTAGGGGCCCAATTCAAAGAGTGGACCGTGGCAGGATAACAATCAGTAACAAAACTTTGATCATCAAAAACTTGGTACCACATGCATATAGAGTTGAGGAGTCGAGCATTGCATACACGTCTACATTGAGTATGATTTATTTGTTTATATGAGTTGATGTGAGTGAGTAATTTGATTGTATGAGTTGATTTGGTTGTTTTGTATGAGTTTATGTTATCGATGTTGTCTTGGTAGTTGATATGAGTTGTGAGACTGATAACCTATTGCTTATATATCCTTGTTGTTTACATACACTATCTATGTATGAATGTATTCTTATCCCCTGTTATGTTTGGTGTTTGTACTTTACCCCGATGGTGCAGATACTCAGATAGAGGGGCCTTAGTATTTGTTGACTTGAAGGATGGTGTATTTTGCCTCTTCATTTATCTTTTTCATTTTGAGTTATTACTCGTGTTGCTATGATAGTGTAACACTTGGGGAAAACATTTCTATTTTGGTTCGAGATTGAGAGTATTTTATTTTGAGCATTATTTGCTCTGTTTGGGAAGTTTTGAGATACCTTTTAATTATGAGATATTTGAATTTATTTTATGAGATTACTAGAGTTATTTTGAATTGTTAATTATGATGTGATGAATCTAATAAAGAAGAGCATGTGATGATGGAGTGTGTGTGACACCCTATGTTTAAGTATTTGAAATCATCTATAATTATATGTATTTGTATGTGGGATTTTTAGGGTGTTACAGGCAGGGTCTAGAGGGTTTAGTGAGGAGCTTAGTCAAAACAATTCTGTTAGTCATTGAAGAGCTTCTTCTTTTGAGAAACATCTAACACATTTTAGGGAAGTTTGTAACTCGAGAGAGAGAGAGAGAGAGATGGAGAGAGAGAGAGAGAGAGAGTATACTGGGATGTATAGTGGTTCGACTTTATCATCCTCGCAGGAGCCTACTCGACTTTCAAATGTTTTCCCATTGAAGTTTGTTCTTCCACTATGTCTTAAAAAATATTACACGATTTCATACAATCACATAATCCACAATAATATAGAGAAAAATAAATCTCTTATATAGATCTTGACTTGTATACAACCTTAATGCCAAAATCTCTATAGAATCTTTACTTGATTCTCGCTTCTTGAATCTTCCATCTTCACCAATCTACTCCAAGTTTTCGTGTATGGAAATCCACTTGATCCCACCGATTTCTTGAGTGATTAACTGTTTGAGAATTGAGAATAACTCTTACCTTGTTTGTAGGCATCCATACAATTCTACAAATGCCATCTTGGAGAGAAGAACCTCATTATTTTCACTGGAATTTGTCACTACAGTCACAATAACCACAATCTTGTAAGCCTCCTGAAAATATTTACACAATCTTAAAAGAAACATTAGTTCCAAGACAAATCTTCCTCAACAATTACATATATTCTCAATCAAGATTTGAATTCAAAACATGAGGTTGAAGATGAAATAATTTCATTTGCAAGAGATTTTGAGTTTTCAAAAATTGGAAGTTGTTGTTGTTATGTGTCAGTTATGAAAGATATGAGATGAAAATAATTTATATGCGCGGGAGATTAAGCATAAAGAATAGGTGAAAATGGTTGCTAGATTCTAGTCAATAAAATTTATTGGTTTTGAGTCAAATGAAAAAGTAGAGTGGAACAAGATCAACATAAAAGAAGTGATCTATTTCCTGTAATTCGAGTCAAGCTTTAACTATGATTCAAGTCATGAAAGGTCACGATTCGAGTCATGTAGAGACCCTGATTCGAATCAATTTGGATAGAGCCAAACATGAAAATATAAAAAACGGTGTGATTCGATTCATGTGTAAGTGATTATTCAAATCAAATTTTAATCATGTACAACTTGCAATTCAAGTAACAGTATTGCATGATTCGAATAAAGTGAAAAATGTAATTCGAGTTACGGACCCAAAAATCCTTCTTGTTCTCCTCTATTTTATTTCATTCGAGTCATAATTTGTGAGTGGTTCGATTCACACACAAGAACACTCAATTTTTCAAGTTTTTCAAAATATTTTGAGATTTCACTTCCCACATACCTTGAACCAACATCAAGTATGATTCTTGTTCCATTAACTCAACCAATTGACTTAAAACACAATTATCATACTCAAATGCAAACATTTGATGCATGCTAAAACGATTGGATTCAAAACTTAATCCAAAGATGTACAATCGAATAAGAGACTCAATAAACAATAATAGTGAAACGAAAGCGTAAGAGACAAGCAACAAAATCGTATTGGGGTTTTCCCCCTTAATGTATTAGATATATGCAACATCAATAAATGTATATTATACACTACAAAATTATAATTTATTATTTATATTTATATTAATTAAATATAAATATACATCAAATTTTTTATATTATTATTACAAACACTCTAACTCTTTTTCCTTAAGAGTCTAATTGAACGATAAAAACTAACTAAAATTAAATTATTGTTATAATGGACAATACTGATATTTATAGAATTCAAAATCAGTCATTGGACGAGTTGTGATTCCTCTAACGAATTAGTCTTTTTGGGTTCTTCACGCCAAAGTAATCTTTAAATCACCTTCTTAGCCGCCTTGGATTCGCTGGGTGAGTTGTGATTTATCCAACAAACTTTCCCTATTTTCCAACCCAAACTTTATATTTTTGGATTCGCTGGTCGAGGATCCATTGGCCCAACTAATTGACTTTGAATGCTCAAACCATTTTCTTATTTGTTTGGCTTCGCTAATTGAAGTATGATTTGCCTAACGAATTTGGCTTCACTTTGGTCTTTAAGTCATGGGTCATTTTCCTAATTTGGTTCGATAATTAATCCTTTCTTCAATGCTTTTAAATCTTTTAACCTATGATGATTAAAAGGTAATAAAATAAGATTAATCCATGTATAACTTCAAGACAATGTTCAAATAAAGTATAAATTAGGGGTTTTTTTATGTTACTTTGGGTGTAAGTATACTAATAAATACGTGAATACAATGGTGATAAACAAGTAAATAATTCATTTACCATGAAGCGCTTGTAGAGGAAAACGTAGTTAAAGTTGTAAAGGAAGACCTCATTAAACTTATCTAAGAGAAAGAAAAAGAAAATCAAGATAGTTGAACATGAGGCGTCTATTGTCATGCCTTCCACTAAAGAGTATGAAGTAACTACAATGAAGGAAGTTGGAGGCAATAGGAAGAGAGCCCAACCAACATGAACAAGGAGGAGCTTAAGGCTCAAGGTATGACTCCCTTAATCTTGAACTCAATAGTTTAGTTTTTTATTTATTTATGTCTTTTGTTGTTCTTTCTGTACTAGCCTCTTCCCATGTCCTAATAGTGAGGACATTATCTTCATTTCTAGTTTTTGAGAGGGGTTAATATAAATGATAGTTTAGTTGTTTTAGTTGGTTGCAAAAAAAATTGATAGTTTTAAGGTGATTATTCTTCTACTAGCAGGATTTGGAGAGGTAAGTTGGATGTAATATTAGATTACTGATTATTTTGGGGAAACTATGTTAAAAAACGATTGAATGAATTAGTCGTGCATTGTGTATCCTTGTGGAGATCCTGATTATTTCACGTTAAATCGAAGATGTACATAGCTTATAAGCTATATTATCGGTATCAAATCATAGAAAGAGGAACGCTTTAAATTAAGTTAGAGGGGTGAATTATTATTATAAAGAGGGTGATAATAAAGAAAGGGAATTACTACATGAAGAGTGTATGAAAAAATTTAAAGAAAAAAGATCTCTAACATGTTTATAATCTTTGTTTAAAAATTCTTAGTTATTACTTGTTGTATAATGTGATGTTTAATGTATATATTTGTTTTGAATGTGACTAATTGTGGTTTTAAGGCATGTTTATGATATATGTTGCCACCTTCAGTCCTGTTTATAAGAGAAAATTTACTTTTTAGATTTATTGAATAATCAATATATTTGGATTGTATAATGTATCAGATATATTGATTATTCAATGAATCTAAAAAGTCAATTTTTTTATAACTATGACTAGAGGGAGTAATTTCTAGTTTTTATCAACGTATGCTTTAAATACCCATTTACATGCTTAGAAAATAGATTTCAAGAACTAACACGGTTAAATAGCTAGTAGAAATATCATGTTTACTTAATCACTTTAGACATAAAGTATTAGGATTGTAGATAAACATGACAAATTTTACTTAAAATGTAATGGTGTTAAAAATTGCTTAGACATAAGGGAATTTTAATGAACCATTTGAATATTTTAACATTGTTGACAAATTCCACAAGATTTAATCTTGATCGCATATGATATGACACCACACAATATCACAATCGTTAGATGAATCATTGAATGGATCATTGTCCAACATATTTGTCAATTATGATTTGAACTTATAAACTTTACTATTATACAATGACCACAATCACAACATTTGTAATCATAATCGCATATGCAACCACAACCGCAGTTTAAAATCATATCTCTTACAGTTTATTCTAATAATCTCAATGTTGCCATAGTTCCTTTCAACCATATTCTTCACTCAAGAATTAAACACTTTAAACTTAATATATATTTCCTTTTTGAGATGATTCAAAATAAAGAACTTGAAGTTTACCACATCTCAACTTTGGATAAAAAAGTTTATATTCATATTGTTGGGGAGTCCGTGGAGCAAGACCTGAGAGTGTAAATGAGTTAAACGTTTGGGATCTAAGAGACTTTGACACCACATATCCACAAAAAACTTTAAGACAATGGGGTATGAGTCACCTCTCTTATAAACCAAATATTTTTCCCATTCCTAGTCGATGTTGAACTTTAATACTTTCACACTTGAAATCCAACAATCTCCCCCACAAGTGCGAGTCACCCACATCACTAGTCTTGATCCACACTAGGATTCACTTTCGCTCTCCACCGAATCAACCAGGACTCTGATACCACTTGTTAGGGAGTCAGGGGAGCGATACCTCAATGAGTCAAACGTTGGAGATCTAAAAGACTTTGATGTCATATATCCACCAAAAATCTTAAGACAGTGGAAGTATGAGTCACCTCTCTTATAAACCCAACATTTCCTCTATTACTTATCGATGTGAGATTTTAACACTTTCAGACTTAAAATCCAACCCCATTAATGCTACTTTTACCATTTTCACTTCTTTAGTGTGGCTACAAAACCAAGGGAATGTAAAGGTCATTAAAGACCAAATCAAAGTTAAAACTGTAAATTGGTCAAAGTTGGTTAATTTTGTAGAGTACCAATACTCAACTCAAATTTAATATATTACTTCCTCTATCACAAAATAATTGTCATAGTTGGTGATTTTACACCGATTAAAAAAATAAATGAAAGAATGCGAATAGTATTTTCACAAAATTATCATTGGTTATTATTGGTGTATTTCAATTATCATAAATGTAGAGTGAAAGAATAATAAATTAAGAGTATTAATTAGAGAGCGTAATTGAAAGATAAATATTAAAATTGCATTGGAAACTAAAACACGATATTTATTTTGAGACAAATAACTATATAAGATGTAACAATTATTTTAGAAACGAGGGAATAGGATTAAAGAATAAACAAGCCACATTAAACCGTGTGTTACACAAAAATTAAAAGGATCGGAATTCATATAAATGTCAACAAACTAATCAAAGAGATTGGCTAGTGTGGGTTGCAAACATCTAGAGTTAGAAAATGTATTTCAACTTTTTCTATAGAAATAAAATTGATCCCTAACTGGAGCCATCTGTGGCATTGGCATGGATGAAGAAAAGCGTGGTCCAATACTTACTGGAAACACAAACTGTTATGATTTCGACAATTACTCTATGAGCGATACCCACATGACCTTCTTAAATTTTCTCTTCTTTTGATTCTACCTACTTTTCTGATATAGCCCTAAACTTATTAAAGTCTTCCCATGCATTCTCGACACTTGACAACTCTTTATTACCTTCACTTGCTATCTTTTATTACTCTCAACTGTCCACTATACTGATTCCACTATTATATAACGCACCCTTTTGCATGCAATCTACAGCATCATAACAAGTTTTTCCTACTGAAAAACCGAAACAAAGTGTTGAAAGGTAAGTAAGATGGCAAAGTGGAGTACAATTCTTGTGTTTGTTGTATTTGTTGTAGTGCATGCAAGTGCAGCACGTACAGTTCCAAATGGTGGCGATGAACAAAAAATGGGTGTGGTGCATGCAAATGTGGCGCCACATGCAGAGAGTTCAACCGGTAAGGGTGTTGATGAAAAGAAGAACTTTTTGGGTGGTGGAGTTGGTGGATTTGTGGGAGGGGTTGCTGGGATTGGTGGGTTTGTTGGTGGAATTGGGAAGGCTGGTGCAATAGGTGGTGGAGTTGGAGGTGGAATTGGAAAAGTTGGTGCGATTGGTGGTGGGATAGGTGGAATAGGTGGAATAGGTGGTGGAATCGGAAAGGTTGGTGGGATTGGTGGTGGAATTGGAGGTGGGATTGGAAAGGCTGGTGGGATAGGTGGTGGAATAGGAAAAGTTGGTGGAATTGGTGGTGGAGCTGGAATTGGTGGTTTCCATGGTATTGGTGCCGGAGCTGGAATTGGTGGTTTCCATGGTATTGGTGGTGGCATTGGGAAAGCTGGCGGGCTTGGTGGTGGCATTGGGAAAGCTGGCGGGCTTGGTGGTGGCATTGGGAAAGTTGGTGGGCTTGGTGGTGGAGCTGGAATTGGAGCTGGAATTGGTGCCTTCCATGGGATTGGTGGTGGAGCAGGAATTCTCGGTGGTCACCATGGTATTGGTGGTGGAGTTGGTGGGTTAGGTGGTGCTGGTGGTGGTGCTGGAGGTTTGGGTGGGACTGGAGGAGCTGGAGGCTTAGGTGGCGGTCCTGGAGGCTTGAGTGGTGGTACTGGTATGGGAAGTTTGGGTGGGCCTGGAGGAATCGTAGGTTTGGGTGCACCCGGAGCAGACGGAAACCAAGGTGGGACCGGCGGCCCCGGAGGCTTAGGTGGTGGAAGTGGTGGCTTGGGTGGTGGTTCTAGTAGTTTGGGTATGGGTGGTGGGCCTGGAGGAGATGGAGGCTTGGGAGGTGGTAGTGGTGGTTTGGGTGGTGGTGCTACTCCTTAATAAGACATATTTTGATGCTTTGCATGCATGTTGTTTATTATGCTGCCAATTCAATATTGCTTTTAGGTTAGATAGTCTTAGGTTTCTTTTACGAATATTTAAAATTCCAGCCTCCTATGTTGTTTGTCTTGTCGGGTCAATTTAGAGTTTGAAGTTTTTTTTGTCAACCATGCATCGATGATGATCAATTTAATGTTATTCCTAGTTTGTAAGCAAATGCTCTTTTTGGAGCTATCTTTCAAGTTCATATTGGACTATTTTATTGGCAGGCTTATTCTAATGCAAATTCTAATGTTATTTAATCAACAGTGTATATTAATGCATATTTTTGCACTGCATTTTTTTAAATGGTTGTTTATTTTGCTTTCTCAGTATGTTTAGTGTCTTTATTTGGGAAGGCCGTAATACTATGGAAATTTAAGGGCGTAATCCTCAGCCAATCATCAAAAAGTCTCCTTGACAATGTCAAGTTTCTCAAATATTTGTGAGGGTTAAAAGACATCGATGAAAATTTTGGAAGTTTATTTATAGTATTGCCTTAAAAGACATCTTTGTGAATTCATTAAAAGCCACGGATACTGCGAGACAGATGAAGTAGTTTACTTTTTCCTTTGGAAAGTAAATGGATTTTGAAGTTCCGTTTTGCATGGCTGCCATCTGTAAGTGTAGGTTGACTTGTGTGCGACGAAAACAGAGCATTTAACTTATGTTAATAAGTACACACAAGGTATCACTGACTGGCTTATAATTTGGAACCATTAAGAACGGACTCACACTACACACCAAAGCCATATTAACTCACATCACACGCATAGATATTACTCCATATTCGAATATGCGGTACAGTTTTATTTATCTCAATTTAACAAATTTATTTATTTTATTTATTTTCTGATTCTTATTAAGTAGTTTGTTCCGCCAGAGAACTAGAATCTTCGATGAAACGATTAAATGAAATTTTGAATCAATGAAGTAAGTTTTTGATGCGGCGGTGAAGATATTGATTTGTAAGGTAACACTCTAACGCATATATCACCAGAGAATGAAAAATAATGTGAAAGTGAAAACAAATATGAATATTTGAATTGACGTGTTTTATCCTTACATATCAAAAGCGGTTGAAATCGTTCGCGTGTGTTGCGACGAGTTGTCCTGACAACCGTCTGATTGAATCAAACGATGAATGATGTGCTAAAGTGCAAAATTGTGGCATGTTGCTCTTAGGCCCTTTACTATGGACCTTATCACCCGACATGGCATATTGATATTGGACCCAGTAAAGGATTTGTCACCCTATCAGACACGTTGGCGTGAGACCTCCACTAAAAAATCCCCACCCTAAGCAGCACTTGAGGGACTTGTCCCAGAGCAGCACTTAAGGAACTCACCTCAAACAATATATTTATGCAACCAAGGTGATATAACCTTTGAAATCAATTAAAAATTACAACGAAATTCAAATATCATAAAAGGAGTTACTATAAAGTCTTAATGTTTGCATTAGTAAGCCAATAAGGGCGTGATTAAGAAAAAGGGTCCTCTAAAGGCAGTGATACATTTATTAAAAGATAAAAAGACCTATGTTCTAAGGAGGGGTCGATTCAGGCTCCTAGAACTCCCTCCTCTTAGAGAGAAGGAGTATCCTCTAAAGAAGGGGCATTCTCCTATTATTTACGGGCCCCTTCTCATGTCTTCCTCATCCACCAACTTGTCGTCTTTAACGATCTTGAAAAGATCCATTTCGCTGATATCTAGACTGGAATATTGGCAAATCATCTAGTCCTTTGAATTTTTGAAGTCCTTGTCCTTAGAGGCAACAATCTTGTTTTGGGTGTCCGACGAATCTTACTCCAACGTACACTTATGAAAATCCTCTACTTTAGAATATTCCTTTAGCGTTGCCATCTCCATTTTCATTCGGGCGAGCTCTTCCTTAAACTTCTCAGCCTCTTCCTGGTTCCCATATGAGCCTCCATGCAGTGGTCACTACGAAAATATATTCGAAAGTGCATGTGAGTCTACACATAATCTCTGGTGTCAAAATCCTTATCCTAGATGGTCCACACTATCTTTCCAGAGGGTGAAGAGGAAGATGTCTCTTTCTTGGACGTTCCATCTGAATTAACGATGTTCGGTTGTGCATCCTAATCGATAGTAGGAAAGGCTTGTACCTCGCTGGAAGGGAGACTATAAGAGGCAAAGCGCGCCTATCCAATCATAATAGGCTTCATGCCATACATCCCTGCGAACAACCTTTGCTTGGTATGTAGAGTCTTTTTCTATTCAAGGGTCAACGACGTCATAAGACATGTGAACAAAAGGAAATTATTAGTCAAAACCAATAGATATTTTGCAAATGCCTTAATAATAAGTAAACTTATGCAAGTAGTTAACAACTTATTTGTCGCCATTATCCCTTTTCCCATTATACATTATCTCTAGAACTCATTATATGGAATTAATCCAAGATATCAAGGATATCTTTTTCAGACTTGGTAAGGAATTCATAGTTTAAACCATTTATCGTCACATGGATTTTCATCCAATAAAATGAAAATCGGCATTTTCCGTTCTCATGAAACATTACCATAAACCAGTTTTTCCCCTCACTCTCACGAACCTATATTTCTAAATTTTGCAATTATTTAAATGATGGTAGAAAAGAAATCTCTTAGTCAAGGGGCCCATGGTGATCCAACTGCCATTGTTAGTCGTCTTGGTGCTATATTGAGAAAAGAACAAACCCACAGTGTGAGAGATGTCTAGGTTCCTACATATAGTCTCAAATTCCCTAATAAAGGCTCATTAGTTAGGCGTTAGTTGTGTAAGGGAGACATTTATGGTTTTGGACACATCTTACTCAAACACGGTGAACGGGATTAACACCCCCAAATCCTGGATCACAGGAAGGTACATATAGAAGAAGTCGCCATGTGTGTTATTAGAGGATGCCATGAAAAACCTTTTGGCTTTAGCGCATGAATCTAAAATGATGTCCTCCTCATATCTTGAGCCAGACAAATGCAAGCCCTCACAGAAGGAATCCACCTTCCCTTGCTTGGTATACAATGTACCATAATCTTCAATCCCCGATCTTTTTTATGAGTGAGACGTCATCAATAAACTTGGAGTTTCTAATAAAGTAAAGGGGAAAAAGTTACTATCTCTATCACTATCACTATCACTATCATAATCAAATGTACTCTCCTAAATCCCAAACATCTTTATTTTGAATAACATGTAATCAATCGTCCCATTAGTATTTCTAGAGTTTTTTTTTTTGCAATATTCCCACATGTTTGTAAGCTCATCACCAGTGGAAGGTGTTCTTGCTAAAAAACACCAAAAGGTTGACTTCCTTGTTTTCAGTCAAAGAGAGCCTAAAATGATTGGTTGGAGTGTCTGTTATGTATTTCTTATATTGTTTTGCTTGTCATATACCCTCCAAGCATTCTCCTATTTATAGGTCCCAACCTCCTTCTCTATTCCCATGTTTTACTCTCCATATTCCTCATAAATACATCTGCCAATAACATATGTCTCCCCTATAATTTTTATGTAACGTCGACCTCGTCAATAATTATAACTCCCCTATTTTAATGTTATATTCAGCAATTGTTTCATATGACCCTTCAAATGTCATTGTAACTTTGTCATCAGATCCGACTAGTACGAACTAGATCATTATCGACTCACATGATGTCGGCTCCATCTTGCTTATTTTGATACCCTAACTAGATTCTGATTAGTATATAACAGCACATCTATCTGACCTGTTAGCCTCAACATACTCAGTTTTCACCAACTCGACTTCAGAGAACCTATGTACACGAATAGGCTTCATCGATCTTATACCTCGGATGGTCAAACAAATTTTCTGGAATGTACATAAGCCCTATGAGCATGAGATCTGAAAGGTTGAAATGTTTGGGCAAAGAAATCCCATAAATTTCCTTTCTACATAGATTCGAGGTTTTCTTCGATCTCCTTATGCTGTGATACTTGGTTTTCACCAGTTACTTTAATGATGACAAGTTTTTCTCTCTCCTCTTCATGATGACCTTTATGGGAACTCCTACTTCATCATTACCCTTTGGTACAAATTATTGACCGTTATAACTTAAAAGGATTAGTTTTTATTCAAATATCTTTCCCAAACAACTTTTCCCCTGAGCGTGTACCAACTAATCTTCCTTCATTCAGACTTCAGGTATCTTTACTTTTCTGCTTCCTTTTTTTATTTGTTATTATTATGTCTTCATATTCAATCGTTCTTATTTCTAGTGATAGGAATAGGATTTGGAATTCATGTATGCAAGAGTGTAATGGTTATTTGAATAGAACAGATTTCGACCGAATTATTAGAGAAGTTTATGGAGAAATCTCTTCACCTACTAGTAACACTGATTTATTTTTTGCTCATTTGGATTGTACCTTCCATATGTTCAGATTGTTGGTCGCTTGTTTTGTGTTTGAAGCTTTGGGGAAAATAAGGGGAGAAGACACTTCTCTTTGTGAGTTTTTGTTTCGTTCTATTAATTGAATGTTTGTATTGCACTTTGGTTGATTTATATTGTTGTTAGACTTATTTGTTGATTGTTGTTCTAGAAGCGCTCAAATTTTTATTTTTCCTAAAAAAATACCAAAAGGGGGAGTTTGTTATTACATATGGATTGACTTATTTTTATCGGCAAAATGTTAAGCAAGATGTCACGTAAGCTGTTGGGACATTTTGGCTCTATTATCTACAAGTGCATTATTTTTGGAAAGATTTTCATTTGATTGCAAACTTTGCGCGACCTTTTGGGAATGAATCATATTTGGATGGTATGTTTTTTTCGTACCAATATCTGAAGGATTAAATTTGGAAAAAAAATATTTTGTTCCAGAATCTGCTGAGTTGTTTTGAAAAGATTTTTTTTTGTTCAAGATTTAATATGCTATGGATTTTTTTATGTGAAAATGTAATGAGCCTACCAACTAAATCGACTATATATAAAGAGATGCATCATACACTCATCAACGAGGCTGATAGTGGATATTTGGTTGGTTAAGAAACAAAGTGTATCTTGGTTGTGTTCAACTCTGTCATATGCTATTTTATACCATTCTTTGAGAGACAAAGTTGTAGTTTTCTTTCGTGAAGTTTATCGTATTCTTATTGTTTAAGACTTACAAACACTTAAGAGAATGTTTGAGTGGAAGTTAGGGGGTCTCAGATTCAGGTGGAGTTTGAGTTGAAATTCACGAGTATTTAAAATTTTGTTTTTAAGGGGACAAATGATTAGATTTGATCTTATTCAATATTCCAAACAAATCTAACTAACACATTGATATAAGATAGTAACAAATTTGATTGAAACATAACTATGATTTTTACACAAAACAATAATAACCATGGCCTGCAGACAAAGGCCAGATGTTGCACACGTGTTGGAAAATCATGCCCCACATGTGTCTTTTTATTCACTATAACATCTTGTACACTTCATGTTATTTTTCATAATGCAGCCAATAAAAAAGAACCACAATCTCTCCCTTTGGAAAATTTTGGCAAAATCAACTCTTGCAAAACTTACAAGATATGCATGAATACTCTTCAAAACTATCACAAAATGAGCATTACAAGCATACCACAGGCAGAGTAAGCAACATCACCAGAAGTAACACATAAGTAAGGTGGTTGTACACACTCCACAGAATCATACTTTAAACAATACTTCAAGAAGGTGGTGCACACATAGCACATAAAAGTACTTCAAACAAATAATCACACCAAACACAGATGAAACATATAAAATTAAGTAAACTACAAGAAGATAAATGGGGGTGGAATGTTCATACCAATTTGACGATCTAAATTGTTGTTCCTTTTAGATTTGCCGCATTTTGCAAAATAGCAACATAAAGAAGTGTTCAAGTTTTTCAAGCTACTTTAAGATGTTTTTTTTGGTGTAGAAGAGTCACATATTGGACGCGATGTCACAACATGTGGGTACGACATTTGGTCCTTGCTCAACAGGGCAGATTGTTGCACTTCGAAATGAATTTTCCGTTGAAGATTTAGTTAGATTTTATTTCTTTTACTTAGCAATATGATTATGTGATTTCTTGGACAGATGTGAAGATCAAATCATATTTAAATATGGTTTAAATTTGAATTTGTATTAAACCAAATCATATCTTTCTATTGGAGATATTTATGGAACCAGTCTTATCCAATAAATTATGTAAAGATTCTGGACGAAGTTAAATCAAAGATCCAAGGAAAAAATCCCAGAATACTTTTGCTATATAAGGAGCTCAAAACCTACATTGGAAAGAAAGAAATACATTGAGCACCTTTAGAGTGCTAGGATTTACTTGAGTCCTTGTTATTGTTGTAGGTACACCTCTATGTTTTAGTAACTTGACATGTAAGGTTTGTCTAGTCGAGTTATAATATTCAATATTGATTATTGAGTTGTAATCTCCAATCACAGGTTGTGTGATTGAGAAGAAAGTGAGAGGGGTTTTAATATTTAGGGGGAGACCTAAATATAAAGTCATTGGATAGTGTTAGGAAGAGGAATTGAACAACATAGAGCTTGTTGTTTCTTGTAAGACTAATTGTACTAAGCTACTAATAGTGAATTTTCTTTCTTGAGTTGGAAGCCAACCCCCCAGATTTTAGTGTTGTTGCATCAAATTGGGTTACCGATTATTGTGTTAATTATTTCTTTTCCGCTCCATCATCTTGTAGAAGTTAAATTGTGTTGATTATGTGGATTATGGTTTAACTTGTTGAACCAATTGTCTAAGATACCGCATTCGACATTTATCCCCCGGGGAGCATAATTTCATAGAACTTAACTTACTACACATAAAATTATTAGTAAAAGGAAACAATAATAACAATAGCACAATACAAAGAATTGGATATGATTTCCTTTGCACTTCTGGAAAACGTTTCCAAACACTCCTTTACAAGATATCAGATGAATTGAAAAAGAAGATATTCTGATTATCCTTGTATTAAGCATATGATTAACTACTTAACTAATTTGGTATTCGTAATTGAAATTATTTGATAAATTATTCAACATTTTGATAATGATATGGATCTTTCAAAACTTAATTCTTTGAATCTTCTTAGATACTTGTTGAACAATCAGTGAACGTGTCAACATTTTCACAAAACTATCTTTATCTTCCTTTACGATGACCTTGGAAGAGTAAGTCAAAAAGGACATGCTTCTTCTCTCTTCTCATGATACTTTTGCAAAATTCAAACATATATATTGTGTGACAAAGCTTGTTAAGAATAATTATAGTGTAACGATGATCTTTAAGCTATACAACTAGGTTTACGATTACTTGCACACAACTCAAAAACTTTGTTAGCTCAATCCTGGATGGATTTAGTTACTATGAAATTCTATCACATGAATATAGAATTGTTAACATATTATAATGGATTACTTCAGATAACTTTAGGTCATTCAGATAATGACATCAATCGTATAATAAGATGACTATGAAACATATTAAATCTGCTAGATAAGAAAGTTTTAAAACACACACCCCTAAAATCATTTTACCCATATCTTCAACTTTTTGAGTCACTTACTTTATCGAAAGACCAACTCTGAGGCCAATTGTTGAGCGAGAATATGGGCATGAAAGGTCTAGAAAGGGGGGGGGGGGGGTGAATAGATTAATCCTTTTAAACCATTTTTTAAAAAGGTTTTCTTGCATTAAATCTGAGTTCAAAATTCAAAATAAACATGGCGAGCAGAAGTAAAATATAACTGATGTATTCAACAATACTATGTTCCATTGTCTTACTGTCATGAATGATTCAATCAAAATTCAAACGAACCGAGATAAAAGAAGTTCCCTTAAATAAGCCATTCAATATTGATCATAATAAAATTTTGGGAATAGCTAAAAATTGAGATATATCAATGATTGATTAACCCAAGCTAGAGTAATCACTATTATAATAAAGGTAAATAATAGTCAATGAACTAGATACATCACATACCTAAACTTATATGATAAAATACTATAAGAAAGATTTAAATCTAGATGATATTCTAAGGATGAACAAATGTAAGAACATACAATATGATACAAAAATATTAAAAGAGTTTGGGAGAGATAAATGTACACCAGATGAATAATGGTTCGAGAATTCGTCATTGATATGCCTACTCCACTCATAAATGGTTTTACCATTAAAAATTGTAATGCCTTTCATTTTTTAAAGATAATCATACAAGTATTTTGATACAACATATTATCACAAATCTGAACATTATATGCCCAATGTTATAGCTAATATATATCTAAAATGATATTCCCTTCTATTGAAGCAGATTCTCAACTTTCAATCACTACGCCAAAAATGACTTTTAACAGCGCATCTTAGACAGCGCTTTTAAAAGAAAGCGCTGTCTAAGGTTAAAATTAAAATAAAACACGGAAAATGTTCCAAGAAAATAATGAAAGCGCTGTCTAAGGGGGGTCTTAGACAGCGCTTTCTAAAAGCGCTGTCTAAGACCCCCCCTTAGATAGCGCTTTTAGAAAGCGCTTTTAAATATAGACCTTAGTCAGCGCTTTTGATAAAGCGCTGTCTAAAGTCTTTAAATTAAAAAAAAAATTAAAACCAAAAGCGCTGTCTAAGGGGGGGTTTAGAAAGCGCTTTTGGAAAGCGCTGTCTAAGGCATACCTTAGAAAGCGCTTTCCACAAAAGCGCTGTCTAAGGTCTATTTAAAATAAAATTTCAGACTCCATTTCACTTTTCGTTCTCTGTTCTTTTGTTTTCCCTCTTCTTCACTCACCTCACAAACTTCCGCCATTTCCTCTTCCCCTCAATCTCCATCAGCCATAACCTTCTTCTCAACTCACACAACATCACGCAGACACTCCAAAACACGACATCCCCATATCACCTTTACTTTCTCTTCCTTCAACTTCCGAAAACCCTATTTTCCGCCTTCGAGGGTCCCTCCGCCGTCACCCAAACAATCGACCGCCGCACTCGCCTCTCACCTCCGAACCTCCACCGTTTCCGCCACCGCACTCCTCATCTCAACAATCTCAACCGTGCCGATATTCCCAAAATTTACAACAACAAGCTACAAAGTTTGGTGACAGGTGAATACTAGTTAGGATGTTAAATGGATTTTGGTGAATGTTAATTGAAGTTTTAGGACTGTTGTAACAGTTAGTGTGATAATTATAGATTGCTTGAGTTAGGATTGTTTGAATTGTTATTGTATTTTAGTGATTGAGTTAGTATGCTAACTTGTTAGTGATTATTATAATTGTTATGGAATTGGATGATTATTAGCAAATGATGTTAGAGCTGTTAAACTAGTATGCAATTGTGTTAATAAATTGTTAGGTAACTAATTGTGTTAGGAGAGTTAGATTAGTAGTCAAAACAGTTAGGAAAATGTGTTATGAAAAATGTTAGTTAATAAGCTGTTAGTAATTAGAGGTGACATGAGTTAGAAGTCCATTGATCATGTTAGTTGAGGTTAGTATGGAAGTTAGAAATCATTATTGTGTTGATGGACGTTGCAATGATATGCTAAAGTTAATGATGCTTTGAAATCAATTTGAATGTTCATTGAAACTACTATGGAATATGGTTGGTTTATTGATTTTGAATGTTGATGTTAATTGAATTAATTCTAATTTTATTATGGTTAACTGTTTGTTGAAAATGCTATGCTAATCGGTTAGTTGCTGGTGTTACAAATGCAATGTTTAATGATAGTTGGTGATTTGGGAGTTGTTAGTTTGTGTATGTATGTATATTGAATTGTGTATGTATATGTGTATGCAATTTGATTTTCTTTATACTTGCTTGGTATGCATGATGAATTTTGAAATGCATTGCATGTTGGGGCTGTCATGACTAGGCTTGGATTTAGATGTTCAATATTGTTCAAACTTCATGTTTCCTTAGTGATTATACTTGAAGATTGAATAGGTAGTTTTTTTCTTTTTAACTGTGAAAGTGTTGTTCATCTCACTTTCATTCTAAAGGAACAAGATTTCTCCCATAAAATGATTGAACGAACTCTAATATAGTTATAGGTATAGTTATAGGTATATTGTAATAGAAAAAGTTTGATTCTTGTAATATAAAAAATGAAAGTGATGAGGTAATTAAAGTTGGTATATTGGCGTATCGGATACGTTATTGAAGTTTATATTAACATTGGTTATGTATAGGTTTTTGAAGTTTAAAATGAATTGAACTTTATAATTGTTAGGATATTCAAAGATACTACCTTAGTTATGTATTTTCGTCTGGATTAATTGTTTACTTTAATAAGTAGGAAAACCATGGATAAAACATGGATCTGTGCCGATCGAATGACCAAAGAGTACGAGAGTGGGGTTTTGGAATTCGTTAAGTATGCTGTTCAACACGCTGAAAACCCCAGACGAATGCATTGTCCTTGCTTGCGTTGTTGTTATATTGGTAAGGTTGACGCACATGGATTGAAATCGCATTTGCTGAGGCATGGAATTGATCAAAGTTATCAGTGTTGGATATTTCATGGTGAGAAAATTAACGAGAATGTTGAATCGAGTGGAAAAAGTAATACGACCTATGCTTCATACGACAAAGACACGGAAACATACGATTGTGATCGAGTTGAAGAGATTGTAGAAGCACTGGAAGAAGATCTTCATGATTGTCCTGAAATGTTTGAGAGGATGGTAAGCGATGCAGAGAAACCGTTGTACAAAGGTTGCACTAAATTCTCAAGACTTTCTGCGGTATTAAAGTTGTACAACTTAAAGGCGGGCAATGGATGGTCGGATAAAAGTTTCACAGAGTTGTTGGCCCTTATGAGAGAAATGCTACCGGATGATAATGTTCTTCCTAATCGAACCTATGAGGCAAAAAAAATGTTGTGCTCTATTGGCATGAGCTATGATAAGATACATGCTTGTCCTAACGATTGCATTTTGTTTCGTAACGAATATGCAATGTTAACTGAGTGCCCTAAATGCGGTTTGTCTCGATATAAGAAAAGATTATCTCCCGCAAAAGTCTTATGGTATTTTCCGATAATTCCGAGATTTAGGCGCATGTTTCGTAGTGAAACCGATGCAAGACATCTTACTTGGCATGCAGATGAAAGAATTATTGATGGAAAGTATCGGCATCCGGCTGATTCACCACAGTGGTCGAAGATTGATAATGATTATCCTGAGTTTGGATCAGAAGCAAGAAACCTTCGATTGGCATTATCTACTGATGGAATGAACCCACATGGTCTTCAAAGTATCTCACATACCACATGGCCTGTGATTCTTATGATTTATAACCTACCTCCGTGGCTATGTATGAAGCGTAAGTACATGATGTTATCTATGTTAATCTCTGGGCCTAAACAACCAGGGAATGACATAGACGTATACTTGACACCTCTGATCGAAGATTTAAAGATTTTGTGGGAGAACGGTGTGGAGGTTTATGATGGATATAGGAAAGAAAGTTTCAATTTGAGGGCGATGTTGTTTGGCACAATTAATGATTTTCCAGCATACGGGAATCTATCTGGGTATAGCATTAAAGGTCAACGTGCGTGTCCTGTTTGTGAAGACGGAACCGATACGATTCGATTGGAACTTTGCCAGAAGAATGTGTTTCTCGGTCATCGTAGATTCTTACATTCTAAACATCACTACCGTGGGTGGAGAAAAGCATTCAATGGAGACACCGAACATCGTAGAGCTCCACCCGCATTGTCAGGTGAACAAGTTTTTGAAAAGGTGAAAGATGTGCGTACTGAGTTTGGCAAGCCTTTTGCACATAAGATTGTGAAAGGTGGGTGGAAGAAAAGGTCGATATTTTTTGAATTGCCATATTGGAAGTCTTTGTACGTGAGACATTTTCTCGATGTTATGCATATTTAAAAAAACGTATTTGAAAGTGTTATCGGTACATTACTCAATATAAAAGGCAAGTCTAAGGATGGCCTTAAAGCAAGGGAGGACATGTTAAAAATGCGAATGAGAACTGAATTAGCACCCGTGAAGAAAGGAAGACGAACATATCTACCACCTGCTGCTTTTACTTTATCTAGAAAGGAGAAAAAAAAATTGTGTAAGTCTCTGAGTGAAGTTAAGGTTCCAGAAGGATACTCATCTGATATCAGAAGACTTGTTTCTATGAAAGACCTCAAGTTGAAGAATTTGAAGACACATGATTGCCATGTTATAATGGAACATTTTCTACCGATAGGTATACGTTCTATTTTGCCAGAAAAAGTAAGAAGTGCCATAACTAAATTGTGTTTTTTCTTTAGGTCAATTTGTAGTAAGGTGATCGATCCCGAGATCTTACCAACACTACAAAAAGAGATTGTAATTACCTTGTGTGAGCTTGAAATGTATTTTCCTCCGTCTTTTTTTGACATAATGGTTCATTTAGTTGTTCATCTTGTGAAAGAGACACAGTTGTGTGGACCAGCTTATATGAGATAGATGTACCCTGCTGAACGGTATATGAAAATATTAAAAGGGTACGTGAAATCCCGAAGTCGACCAGAGGGTTGTATTGTTGAACGATACATTGTTGAAGAAGCTGTTGAGTTTTGTACTGAATATTTGTCTAACGTTCAATCGATTGGACTCCCCAGAGCTCAGATTTTCGACAAAATGGAAGGTAAAAAATTAATTGGGAATAAAATTGTGACAATATCAAGGGATGAACGGGATCAAGTTCATTTGTATGTTCTGCACAATAATAATGAGGTTGAGCCATATGTTGAAATGCACAAGGATGTACTCCGAAGGTTAAATCCGAACAGAAATGAAAATTGGATAGTTATAGAGCACAATCAAAGTTTCATACAATGGTTGAAGGATCATATTTATTTGAAGCGCTCTTCAGATCCTTCTTCGGTAACAGAAATGTTGAGATGTTTGGCATATGGTCCAAGTTTGCATGTGTTTTCTCATAGCGCATATTCAATTAATGGATACACATTTTATACCAAAGAACAAGATGATAAGAGTACTATGCAAAATAGTGGTGTCACCGTGCTAGCTGAAGCAATGCATATATCAAGTATGAAGGACTTAAACCCCAAATATGCAAATTTGTCATATTTTGGAGTTATTTAGCACATTTGGGTGTTTGATTACGAGAAGTTTCAGATTCCCATCTTTGGTTGCAAGTGGGTGAATAGTAGTGGCATACGAATGGATAAGTCTGGATTTTTGCAAGTTGATCTTACTAGGGTGGGGTACAAAGATGAACCTTTTATTCTAGCATCTCAAGCTAAACAAGTGTTCTATGTGAATGACCCGAAGAGTACAAAATGGTCTATAGTGCTTTTCTCTAACAAAGTGACTGATGATAGCGGTGTCGATCAATGTGATATTGATGTTGAGAATGAGTCATGCATTAGACGGAATGAGTTGAATAGAAATGATGAAGTTGAGGATCTTATACCGGATGAGTCATATATAAGAAACGATCATAATGAGGGAATTTGGATCAATTCATCCGTACGCATTGCTAAGAAACAAGTGATTAATATTCCAACAAAGAAAAGAAAGAGATGTTAGTGACTTAGGTAAATTATCCATGGTTTCTTTATTTATTTTTTTTCAATTGTTTTGATTATAAGTTATATGTGATAATGCATGATTTCATTATATTTTTGTTTTCAATTGCTTTGATTATAAGTTATATCTGATAATGCATGATTTCTTTATTTTTTTGTTTTCAATTGCTTTGATTATAAGTTATATTTGATATTTGATGGTTTCCTTGGTTTATTACAGGTTAGACATGGCTGATGACCAACATGAGGAAGTTAGTAAAAAAGTATCCGCGGAAGAAGAAATTCGAAGAGGCATCACAGTAATGAGAAGGGTGGTCCAAGGAAGATCTCGAGGCATCATACTAAATGTCTATTGGAACAACCAGGGACAGCTTATAGAACCTAATGGGCATACCTTAACTAGTTTTATCGGTGCACTAGTAAGGAATGAAATTCCCATTACATGTGATGATTGGAGAAACAAAGAGCTGAATGAGTCCAAAGAAAAAATTTGGAGTGAGATAAAGGTACAATCATTTGGCCCTTAATTATACGGTATCAATTATGTTTTTTCAATTACCGATACTAACTATCAATCTGTATGTTTTTCTTAGCGATGTTTTAACATCGAAGAAGAAAGAAGAGGTTTTTGTATGAAATTGGCCGGAAAGCTTCTAAGAGGGTTTCAGACATTTTTATCATCCAAGTTCCTTAAGGATGCGGATGGTAATTTTGTGGATGCGGAGCTTCCTAAAAAATATGAAAGTTTGATATCGGCTGAAGAATGGGAAGCTTTCAAATCCAAAAGACAAGACCCGGTTTTTCAAAGAATAAGTGCTACAAATCGGGAAAGAGCATCAAGTCCCGCATATCCGTACCAAAAAGGACGTGTCGGATATGGACGCTTAGAACAATCCATGGTAAGTATTTATAAATTGCGATAACAAATTTGTTCATCATATATTAGTTTTATCTGATCAAATTGTATGACTTAATGTGTAGCTGCAGAAGGAGGAAAGTTCAGAAACATCTCTTCCTGCACATGTTTTGTGGAAGGAAGCCCGTGTGGGCAAATCTGGAGTTCCTCAAGAAGAAGTTTTACACGTATACCAGAAATGTGTAAGTATAACATTTTTTCATTAATTGAATAACATTTTTATACACAAATATTTGACAAGTATACGGTATTCATCTGATTTTTCAGGAGGAGCTATCTCAGTCTTTATCTCCCGATGATACTAAGGGCATACTTAGTCGGGCATTAGATGTCCCTGAGTATTCTGGTCGGGTGAGGGGTAAGGGATTTGGAGTCACTCCGACCTCCCTGAGTATTAAAAAAGGAAAGGCTCCTAGTAATCGGGAGCTTCATGCAAGATTGGAAGCCATGCAAGCTGAGCTTGATGCATTGAGGAGAGAAAGAGAGGCTAGCGCCTCAACAGTATACAGAGATGCTTCGGACAAAAACAGTATCAACTGTTTCTTTCAGCCGAACATTCCAGAGGTAATTACATATAATTGTCTTAAATTGAACTATTTGCTTAAATTATGTATTTGACATATATACACATTAACGATTTCTTGTTATTATTGGTTTTAGGGCATTTCCCATTGTCAGCTGTATTTGTCGTCACCATACTATCGGATGGTTGGCAAGGGAAAAGTGCATAACGTTAGCGGAGTATTACTCCACACTAGAGAGCTCCCTGCTGGATGTTTGAAGGTATCAGTTGATATTGCAGTTGAGCCGAATGCAGCATTACCATATCCTAGCGATGATTCGGATGCAACAACGGTGCACGAAGCAGTAGGTTCGTTTGTTGCATGGCCGACAAACCTCATATGCATAGGATATGAGGTATGCTTAAAACTTATGTTAACTTTAATGTGTATATTCAAAGTTTAAAATTTATGCTTAAAATTTTACTTACATATTTTCCTTGGTTATGTTAAATAGACTCCCACAAAATCCAAATCAAAAGATAATGCGATTCCACGACATACCGAGTCCACGGTTTCAAGAAAAGAGGTAATATACAATTATATGACATATATTCATGGAAGTTGTTACATTCTTAATTTGATCTAACTATTTATATGACATGTAGCTTCAAGAAAATGAGGTTAGCAATGCCTCCGCACAACAAAAAAAAGGAGGTTAGCAACGCCTCCGCACGGGTAAAAAGTTCTGGTGCTAAGAAGACCGTAGCTAGGAAAAAAACTACCACCAAGTATAGGTCGTGCCTCAGGACATTTCTAGAGATGACCGATATACCGACCGGAGGTGTTCGGACCCTACATATGGAGGTAGGGATTTTCGGCTTTGATTACGACCAAATGATTGGTAATGAAGACTTCATGCAAGTTTTTAGTCATGAAGAAATCGGCGTCAACGTTGTCAATACATATATTAGGTAAATCCGGTCTACTTTGTTTTATTAATTAAACAACTTATGTTAATGATGTTTACTTTATGTTAATCCGGTTTACTTTATGTTTCAAAAGAGGTGTTAATGATGTTTTTATATTAGGTTTTTGTATGACAAATTGATGCGCCCCAATGGTTTGGACGTGTCATTCGGATTCTTAGCACCCGCGACCGTCAACTTAGTTTTAATCTTAAATAGACCGGATACCGTGACGGAGTACGTTCTTCGGATCCTCATGGACAATAAAGATGCGGAGAAGTTGTTTTTTATACCGTTTAATACCGGGTTAGCATTTCATTCTAAATTCATC
This sequence comes from Lathyrus oleraceus, assembly GCF_024323335.1. Taxonomy (NCBI): domain Eukaryota; kingdom Viridiplantae; phylum Streptophyta; class Magnoliopsida; order Fabales; family Fabaceae; genus Lathyrus; species Lathyrus oleraceus. The sequence goes on from NC_066584.1 coordinate 53,482,791, forward strand.
TATTATAATTATTTTCCAAGTTACCATCTAACATTTGCCTAATCATTACAGTGGACATTGGTTGTTGCTCGCAATCAATCCTATCCGAGAAATTGTGTATTATCTTGACTCGTTAGGAAATGATTGGACAACATACCCGGATATGAAGGTCCTAATTGACACGTAAGTGAGAATGTTCAAAAATTTTCTTAGTTTATGTGAATTGTTCTAATTGCTTCATTTTTATTTTATTAGCGTCCTACAAGCTTTTCGGGCCCAACGAGTTATCCAAACCTCAAGGAGGGGCGCCAACTCCATTACATGGATTAAAGTGGCGGTATATTTTTAATTACCACATTTTTTATTATATTAGTGATGACACTTGATAAAACTTAGGATTTATAATCCATATTTTTTTTTTCATATGTAGTGTCCTCAACAACGTAATCAAATAGATTGCGGGTATTTCATGTTGAGGTTTATGCGAGATACTCTTGCTTTGGGCCAATTAAAGATTCCCACCGATGTATGTATTTCTAACTTATGAGTTATTTTTATATTTACACATATCTCATATAATTAAATAGTTGGAATTAATTCAAAATATGTTATATTATTATGTAGTACTTTGAGGAATTCAAGTGTGCATTTTATACAAAGGATCAAGTGGACGAAATCAAAGAGGAGTGGTGTCAATTCATGTTAGAGCTCAATGTTTGTTCATAAATTTGTGTAATTAATGTGTACATTTGTAGTATATGTAATGACTTGTAAATGTGTACATAAATTTGTATATATTTTGATACATTTAAGGCAAAATTGGTTTGAATTGGTATATATATATATTTGTTAGCCAAAAATTGGTAGAAAAAAGGCCAAAATGGCATATATAAAATGTGATAATTGTCTGTCAAAATCTGGTTGAAAACAGGTAGAAATTCTGGTTTATAAACCTGGAAAAAATGTGGTTTAAAACAAAAGCTTCAAAAATTTTCGTATACCTTAGACAGCGCTTTTGTAAAAAGCGTTGTCTAAGGGGGGGATTAGAAAGCGCTTTAGGCAAAAGCGCTGTCTAAGGGGGGGGGCTTAGACAGCGCTTTTTGAAAAGCGCTGTCTAAGGTATACCTAAAAAAATTAAAATAGGAGGGTCTTAGAAAGCGCTTTTGGCCAAAGCGCTGTCTAAGGGGTGGGGCTTAGACAGCGCTTTTCAAAAGCGCTGTCTAAGGTATACCTAAAAAATTTAAAATAAGAGGGTCTTATAAAGCGCTTTTGGCCAAAGCGCTGTCTAAGGGGGGGGGGGGGCTTAGACAGCGCTTTTAAGATTTAAAAAAGCGCTGTCTAAACCTTTAGCAGCGGAGGTTTAGACAGCGCTTTAAAGCGCTGTCTAAGGCTAAAAAAAGCGCTGTCTAAGGTCTTGTTTGTTGTAGTGAATGTTCAAGATCTTCAATGATCTTGATCCTAAAATATTGCTAGCTACATTAATCATGCTCCAAGATTTCATTATGCAACAACATTTACTTTACTCTTTCAAAGTCTTGTCTAAATGATTGCTCGCTTAGAATGATTGGACAACTACCAATTTTGTTCTACTTCAACCTTTACCCATTTCCACCAAAATTTTCCTTAGACTATAGAGAAACTCTTGTCTTACTGGATAAAACACTACCAAATTCCATAAGAAAAAGTGATTCTTTTTCCTGATACACACAACAAAAACTTCACAAAAAACATCAGTTTCCCTTATGTACTTTGGATCTACCTCTCACACTTAATCTTTAGAGTTGAGAACCACTACCATGGTTTCTTGGTACAAGGTTGAAAATGATAAAAGATATCTTAAGAATCTCACACAACACAACTATAAACTATCACAATAACAATAACAATATTCTAGGAAGTTTTTCACAAGATTAAATCAATGAGATAGTGTGTTTGTGAATGAAGAAACTCTCATGATTTTTCAAGCTTCTTGGAAAAATGGGTATGGCTCTCAATAGAACTTTTCTTAGTGAATATTCTTGAGTTAATCAATCTAACCGAGTAAATGTCCAATTTTAACTAATTAACTCTCTCTCTCTCTCTCTCTCTCTCTCTCTCTCTCTCTCTCTCTCTCTCTCTCTCTCTCTCTCTCTCTCTCTCTCTCTCTCTCTCTCTCTCTCTCTCTCCTCTCTCTCTCTCTCTCTCTCTCTCTCTCTCTCTCTCTCTCTCTCTCTCTCTCTCTCTCTCTCTCTCTCTCTCTCTCTTCTATATATATATATATATATATATATATATATATATATATATATATATATATATATATATATATATATATATATATCCCTCTCTCTCACACACACAAAAGAGACACTAAAAAATATTTAAATAGGTGCTAGAGGTTAAACACAAAATGATTTGAGTCAAATCATGAGGTTATGATTTGAATCAAAGAAAGAATGATTTGAATCAAAGGTAGTAAAGTGGAAAAAAAATTATTTGAGTTAATCATGTTCTGTGCCTGTGATTCAAGTCACACTAAATCATAATTCGAATCACAATTAATTTTGAAAAGAATTTTTATTTACCTGATTTGAATCAAAAACCTTGTGATCCGAATTAAGGAGTTATGTGATTCGAGTCAAGGAATTATCTGATTCGAGTCAAGGAGTTATGTGATTCGAATCAGACACATCTCTGATTCGAATTAGGTCAAAATGCCCAAATTCTCGACTTCAAGGAATGTTTGGTTTGAATCACAACATATTTGACTCCAATAAAGCTTCATAAAATTTTTGATATTCTAACTTGTGATTCAAGTTACATTCAACATATTGATTTACCTCAAATTTTATAAGCTAAAAACACATTGTCATGGGTCCAAAACTTATATATTAAGTATAAGAGTATCTCAAAGACACTTGTCTAATCAAATAATCGAAATAATCAAATTAAAAATGAACGACAAACAAACGATAAATCAAATTACACACAAATCAAATTTAAACTCAACATCAACATAAAAAATAAAAAGCTACATACTTCAACTTTAATTATCTTATTTTTCACATGCTTTCTATTCTCGTTCATTCCTTTAACTTTTTTTATATTCCAAATGGATTGCAACATTAAAAGTACAGTTCACTTATGTTTATAAGTTTGAAGAAGAGAGAAAGACTTTGAGAAGAAGGGAGAAGAGGAAAACAAAATACACTTTATTTGAAAATGTTTTTTAGAAAATAAAATAAATGTATTTAGTTAAAATATATATTTTTAGTTTTAGAAGTTTTATAACAATAAGAGTTTAAAATTAGAAAAAGAAATATATCCTCTAAAACCCCCTTATAAATTCCCTTTCTTTAAAAAGATTTTTTATTATGAAAAAAAACTTATAAATTCAAATTAGAGCAGCATATTTCCTTCTATTCCCTTTCCCCATACCTTTTACATAAAGTTTTCTCCTCCCTTCCTAAACTCCCTAACAAATTCTTAAAATATCTTTTGTATTTTAGTCAATAAAATTTTGTATTTAAAAAAAAATGGTTTTCTAAACATCAAAGACTAACCAATCAACATGTCTTTTGTCACATTGTGTGGTAATAAAAACTTCCACATAAACCACAATAACTAATCATTCAATTCTCAAATATACAATTATCAAACATCTATGGTTTAGTATAAGAGGATTCAAACAATCTGTCAAAAATAAAGTACAAGATTCAAACAACTATAATCCATCTGTACAATATCATGATTAACAACACACATAGATACGTTTCTTTAAATAATCAATTCTCTAAGAAAATTGAGCAAGGAAAAATAAACACTAGAACCTGCATAATGAGTAGTATGCAACATGAAAAGAAAAATCAATACCATACATAAATTATGGCGTAATTTGATCTGTATAGCCGATATACCACTTAGCAGAATAAAACTCGGTTGAAAACCCGAACTTTTAAGTGTAGATAATATCGTCCAAAAGATCATCGAAAATCAAATCATCGATCTCAAGCCCAACACATTCAGAATCAAATTGAAGATTCATCCACCCATCATTTCTTGCTAGATCTTTACTAACATAGTAATCCAATGATGTATAATCCTCATCAGGAGTTGAACTCAAATACCAACTAATAAGTTTCCATACTTTATGTAGAACATCATCTCTTCCATTTGGCAATGGATGAACATGAGATAGAGAAGATAATGCTCTAGGATAATAGTTATAAGATCTACCGAAAATCTCCAACAACCCTTCATTGATTACATCAAACAAAAGAAGATGATTGCAATGTCCACCTTCACAATTGCCAGAACAATCCGGATCAAGAAGCAAACATCCCTCTAACTCCTCATAAATCGATGGATCGAGTGGTTGGTTATCAGAATACCATGTTTCAAGATATTCATTGTTAGTGAAACCTGAGAGGTCTAAAACTTTTCTTACATAATTATACGCAGCTTCGTTGTTCGCATCAATTTCGTTGCATGGAATTTTATATTGGTCTATTTTTGCTTCTTGTTGCTCATACATATAGTTCAGTTCATCATCACCTAGCACTGGCTTTAACTCTTGATCTGATTCTGTACATGAATAAACATCGAAATTCGATTATAATGTTAAAAATGAAATATAGCAATGTTAAAGTATATATATATATATATATATACCTTCTAGTATATTTAAGTTTTCCAACTCAAATGTACAATCTAAGAAGCTGGTATCAGAAGAGAAAGCTGAGTTTCCTTCAACCAACATAGTACTTGATTCTGTTGTATAACCGATTTCTGGTTCATTCCTACCAGAAAATTCAGTGTCTGTCAAGTTTCCTACACCATCAAATGCTATACTCTTTTCCGACTTTAGCTCGTCGTTAACATCTGATCCTGAATCTGAAGCACTCTTAAGAATAACATGTTTTTGTTCATCCTCATATGTATGATCAGAAGGTGAAGGTGAGAGAATATGACTATTTGAGTAGCCATCAAGTATACTTGAGCTTCTAGTTCTATCTTTGGGTTTTCTAGTTGAATTCTGAGGAGATAAGATAACAGAATGTTCCTCATTTTGGTTGAAGTAAGATTTTAGATTAGGTAGTGAAAGGAACCTTTTAAACGATTTCGGTGTCTTCAATACCGAACTTTTCTCGTCGGTTTTCAACTTTAAGCTCTCATTTTTAGGCTGCTTTTCTTCCTTATTGCTAACTACTTCATTGTGAAAACAAGTGTCGTAAAGCTGAGTGTATCGGTTAACCGATTCTTTTAGAGAACATGTCCTCATGCCTGATAGTTGGCGGTTATTGTGTTGTTTGAACTTTTCATGGTTCATCAACTTCCTTACATTTTTGGAAAACTTGTTGCCACGAGGAATTTTGTCGACTACAGCGTCCATCGTAATGCGAAGCTTTTCGTTTTTGCTTTCTTCGATTATATGCTTTATCTTCTTTCTAAGATCCTTGAAGTTCTTGTTCTTCACACTGTTTGAAACTTGGGATGTATCTGATGAAGTGTTGTTGTTATGATCTCTTTTAACAGATGGTTGATCCGAATCACGATCAGGTTTAGGCGAAGAAGAAGTTGATGGTTTGTGAAAATCTTCTAAATTTTGAATTTCTGATTCTATCATTTCTTTTGTAGTGAGCCATTCATCTACGATGTGCTCAGCCTCCTTGGCTCCGGGAGATGATCCACCAACAGGTAACGAGATCGATTTGGCTCGTCTCGATTTACGATTGGGAGAGTGAGACTGATTATGAAGCTCAAATGGTAAAGGAGAACCAGGATCATTTATATATTTCAACAGAAACTCTTTGTTTGCGTTGATTAAATCAAGAGCATCAAGAAAATCCTTGAAGAGATGCGGCGAAGCATCGGTTGTAAGTATTTTCGCGTTCATCAGTTTATCTTCCTGCACGCCTTCGCCAGTCGATCGATTGCGATGCTTATGATGAGTCCTGTCATCATGTTTTTCCAAAGGATCACTAGAAAAAGCTGCACCACATTCAACACATTTGTCATTGCTGTTGTTGGTGATTGAGTTTTTCTTATGTGAGAAAACCGGTGACAGAACTTCCAGTGTTCCTGCAGCAAGATGGTTTTGAAAAGTTTCTAGAACTGGTTCTGGATTCTCTACAGTTAACAGCATTTCACTCAGGGGATCAACTTCCAAGCGATGAACCGAATCGATGCGAGTTAGCTGCGATTTTGTGGGACAGGTTGAGCTTCTCTTGTGTTTCCCTCTCATTTTGTATGTATCTTCATTAAGAAGTGCTTTTATTTTTGATTTTATTGAATGCTTGTTAGGTGTACTTTGCACCAGCTTATTTTCTTCAACCTGGAAGAATCAAAACTTTTTCTTACTTAGGCCTGCTTTGGATAAACAACTTAACTAACTGCTCATACACAAGCACATACCATATACCATATAAGTGCTTATTTATAAGCTATTTCTATAATAAAAGATAAAATAAAGTCAAATTGTTTTCATAAGCTATCCTTAATAACATTATTCTCGTTTGCTTACATTGAATAAAGCTGTATTTGGCCTTAAATGCTCTGTCATACTATCAACGCTAGAATCATCGGAAGTTGCTAGAATTTCATTTCCTATAAAATGAAGAAAAAATATTGGTTAAAAACACAAATTATGTGATATACATTGAATAAATTAAACGTAATCAAAAGTTATCGGTGCGATGCAGGTGTCTGACATATGCTTACTTGAATCATGATTTCCATTAGAAGGCCTCATATGTGAAATTCTTCTCTTGACCTGACGCCAATGATGATACTTTATTATATGAAGAATTCCCCAAACTCTTCCTGGATGAGTATGATGGTTATTCACACCATTAGAAATTCCACTCTCTTTATCCCTAACTCGCTTTCCCATTGCTCCTTAATTTCTATATCAAGAATCACATACTTTCAGAATTCAGAAATTTAAATTTTCCAGAATTTCCAGAACATATAAGATCAAAAAATTAATCTGAACAGAAAATGAAATCTATGGAAGAAAACATTATCATGCATTAAGATATCTGATTAATTTGTATCAAAATATTCATTCATGATCGTAGAACAACAACGTTTACCTCTATGGTGCAATAACGAAAACCGAAAAAAGAAAGTGACGTAGAAATTTGTACAAAAATGAAATGCGTGTTTTATTATTCTAACTGTGACAAATAAAATAAGTGGTGTAAAATTCAGCTTAAAAAAGTAAAATTCTATCTATTTTTGTTATATATTTAAATAAATCTGAATATGTAAATTGAGATTCTTAATGTGTTCACTATTTGTCAAAAATAACATTTTATTGTTCATTTTACGAAACTATATGGTTGCCACAACATCACATCCCTGTGATTTTTAGTTTCAAATTTAATTTGTTGAAACTGGAAACTGGGGAAGATGGATGAATATATATATATAAACTACTTTAATAACTATTTAGGATATTTTATTTCAGTGGTTAAAGAAGTCCTATAATTAATTGATCTCTTATATTTTTTTTAAAATAAGATATTCCCTCCATCTTACAATAAATCATCTTTAAGATTTTTCATATTTTTAAAGATAATGATAAATTGTATTGAAATGGTTAATAGTGTTGATTTCAATGATAAAACGAATTTCATTCATTAAAAAAATCTTAATAATACATGTTTTTTTACATAAAAAAACTCAATGTATTTTATTAATCAAAATATTGTAAATACAAGGAGGATTTAACCTGACACCTTCCATTTATCTATATTTCTAAAAGAAATCCCCGGTTATATTTATCCACCAAAAGTGATTTTTTGTCAAAAATTCTCACATGATGAAGTATGATATGGTTCCAAGGTACATAATTTTCGCGTAGAAAGACAAAGATCCAAAAAACCTCACGAGTATTACCCAAGTCTATAAGGCTAGGAAAATATACCATACGATCAAGAGTGATCCGTTGACGAAAATGCAAATGTTGTTAAGTCTTATTCATGAAGAGAAATACATGTGTTAGACTACAAACATGGATGAGTCAAATGTTGTTGCTGATATCTTTTGGACACATCCTGATTCAGTGAATTTGTTGAATATGTCTCATTTGGTGTTGATTTTTGATCGCACATACAAAACAAATAGGTAATAGATGTTGAATATGTTTCATTTTGTTTTATTTGATTTTTGGTCAGCTATTCATTAGCAATTGTGCATCGTGATCTTACAGGTATTGGCTACCCCTACTTAAAATTAATGGTGTTATGCCAACGAAGTTGACATTTTCGGTTGACTTTTCCTATCTGGAACATGAAAGGGGGGATAACTTCACGTGGGAACTAAAGAAGCTCAAAGAGTTGTTCTTTTCCGAGAATTTTCTACCACGGGTTGTGGTGATGGACCGGGAACTGGCACCGATGAATGTCATGGAAGTTGTATTCCCAAATTCACCTAAGCTATTATGTATGTTCCATTTTCAAAAAATGTTAAAATGAAGTGTACCAAGTATGTTAAGTCTGAAAGGCGAGAGCATGTCATGGATCTATGAAACACCATCATGTATTCAAATAGGGAGACTAAGTCGAGGAACACTTGAAGCACTTTCAGGTAGTTTATGTTGATATTCCTTTATTTGTTAACTATGTGAGTGACACATGATTGATATCATATAAAGAAATATGTGTCGCTGCTTGGACTAATCGTGTCACTCATTTAGGGAACACAACACCAAATAGGTATGTGCTCCTTACACTTCATATTAACATTTGTTTGATGTTATTACAATACTAAACATAATTTAACATATTTTTCCTTTTAGGGTGGAGTCTGCTAATTTGAGACTTAAAAACATGTTGTCTACAAGCTGGGGAGATTTGTGCCGAAATTGGGATGTTGGGAATGACATGTTGAAGTTGCGACTAGGTTCAATCAGGGCATCGTTTCAAAAGAGTACTATCAACATTGAGCAACGATATAACACTCCATAAAACTCTAGATTGCACGGATTTGTTTCTAGACAATGTATACAACATGTTGGAAAGGAGCTGGAACGGATAAAATTTGTTGGTGGCAACCAAGATGCATGTGGTTTCTTCATTAGAACAACACACGGGTTACCATGTGCATGTCAACTTGTTGGTTTCCTAATATAAGGTGATGTTGTTCCTTTAGAATCAATTCATGCATTTTGAAAAAAAACTACACATTGAAGAGCATGAGGTCCCTGCTGAAGATAATGGTGCCCAGATGGATTTAGAGGATGAGTATGGAGTGTTGAAGAAATATTTTAGTAGTTTGGATATTATCGTCCAGAGGGGGTTGAAGAAAAAGTTTATGGAACTAGGATATTCGTGCACAACTTTCATGTGTCAACCGCTGGTGAAATACAAACCAAATAGGGGGCCAAGAAGAGCATAAAGGGTTAAGAGAGTAATGTGCATTGTGATCCTTCACATTGGGAGTATGATGTGGGGTCGTAGGGTAGTCAAACTACCAAAAACCATGCACAAAACCAACTACAAGTCAACGGTAAACTATGCTTCTTGTAAGTCAACCGTCCACCAAATCTTCAAGAAATATCTACTTGTCTCAGTTTCCTGATTTCTTTCATGCATACATTGATAACTTTGTCAATGTGGACAACAATGGAAATCATGTTTTTCGTGCTATTGCTACTCAACTTTGATGGGGCAAAGTATCATGGTATTTGGTCCGGACGCACTTAGATACTCAAGTTCGTCAACATCCTAAACTATATTTCAAATTGTTCTATGACATGGTAGATAAACTTAGGATTGTGTTGCGAGTTTCTACCTTAGGTGTGTATGGTGTGGATAAATGGATGATGATTCCTGATATGGATCATCATATTGCTTGCAGATACAATTCCGTATTTGTCTCCATGTCCATGGCATAAAGCATTACTTTTTCCCTTTTGTAGTTCATCCACCTATGTATACAAATAAGCAGAAAATCATTGTTGTTGGTTTTGTCAAAAACAATCATTGGGTTCAGGTGAAGTTGAAACCTGATTGTCCATTTCCTCTCGTCATTGATCGTTGGAGAGAGAACTGTACTGAAGAGGCAAGAGCATGGGAAGCGGCATTGGTGCGGCGTATTAGGCACTGGGAAGACGAAGTTAGGAAGTTATCATAGTTTGTTTAGTATTTATATATGTAACACATTTTGGAATTTTATGCATATATTTTATCGGATAGTTATTTACTTAACAAATTAATGCAAAAAACTCAACAACAAAAAAACCCAGGTATACCAGAATTTCCATTATTTCCGAATTTTTTTTGTGCATACCAGGATTTTCAAATTTCTAGACTGCAATACCATAATATACCAGAAATTATGAAACTTTTGATATTTCAACATAACAAAAACAAAATTTTCGGTGGTAATAGCGAAATTCCTAGTATTTTTGTTCAATTTAAAAAAAATTATGTATACTTTTGAAAATTTCGGTATGTACTCACATATTGTGAAAACCCGGTAAATTTACTGAAGGTATAAAAAAAATAGGGGTGGGGTTCAGGTATTAGGGAGTGGCAGGTTAAAACCTCAAATTCAAGAAGGTCTCAAAATACATGTTATGGAGATGTTTGTTTCATAAATATAAATGTTGTTTCTAGGAATGTGACATTGAATTCGCATATTCCCTTGTTTGTTTCAAGTTTTATTAAATTATTCTCGAGTACTTTTTATTCCTTCAAATATGATTTATGTATGAACTTATTAATTTTTATTCGCATGTCAAAGGATGGGAATCTTACATTCCCATGAGAATATAAAATAATCAACGATAATTTCCCATAATCATGTGATTTTAACACAATTATTTTTAATTTTTAATTTTTAAAATTTAATTTAAATAAAATCTAAAGATATTCCTATGAACTTTTATTCATTTTCCAAACACATTGATAGGAACAAAATTTATGGAAATGATTTTTTTAAGAATCATAATTCAGTCATTATAATTTCAATCCATCAAACAAACACATCGGGCGATGTTATCCTTTGGCTGGCCTTCTTTACTCGTACGCTCGGAAAGTGTGCCCTTTTTAACTTGAGGCTTTTACATCACATTTTCTGGTGATCTCCTAGTCTCCTCGGATGACTCCTACCCTCCCATTGGGGAACGGGTATTTCGTGCATAAATACATGGTAGATAAAGTGGCTCCCATGCGGTTAAAGGTTGGTCGCCCAACAATCATATTATACGAAGAGGGGGTGTCAGTAACTAGATAATTAACTTTATTTTTTTGTCATGGTCCTGCTCTTCGAACGTGATCCTCAGGGTGAGGTATCCCTTAACTTGCACTCGTTCCCCTAAAATATCTGACAAACGATCCCTTTTAAGGGCTTCGAGTCTTCGGGATCGAGACATGGTGTCTCGAAGGTGTCCCAGTATAGCATGTCGATGGAGCTTCCCATGTCTACTAGAACTATTTTGATCTCTCATTCTTCGTATTTGACGGTGATGACCACATGATCATTATTGTGAGGGTGGACGTCGAACGCGTCTTCTTCTAACAATCACGACTTCCGACACATTCATACTCTTGACCTAAGGGAGGTTTTCTACACTCAGAACTTGACGGGTGTATCTTTTGAAGACGGGGATGGTCTCACCGCCCCCGATGAATCCTCTTGCTATTGTGTTAAGGGTATGACGTTCCATTTTAATGCCCTCGCCCTAGGATATTTCCTTGGTTTTGTTTGGCTTGGGGCTTCTAGAACCTTCCCACCCGCCCTAGGATATTTTAATGCCCTCGCCCTAGGATATTTCCATGTTTTTCCTTGGTTTTGTTATTCCTCTCACCCGAGTTGGAAGAATAACCCTTTACATATTTCTTGAGGTATCCCTCCTGTATCAGCTTCTCTATTTCCTTCTTTAGCTGGTAGCACTCATCAGTATGATGTCTTTTGATCTTGTGGAACTAACATAACCTTCTAGGCTCATATCCCATCACCTTAACCTTGGGGGCAAGCGGTGTCATGATGTTGTGCAGGTGGAGTACATTATGCCATATCAGTTCTCGGCAGGTATTCAAAGGCGTGAAACTTTCTGCCTCTTTCCCAACTCTTTTGAATGCAGACTTGTCCTTTACGGGCAAGGTGTAACTATTTTCCTAGAGGAATGAGAGATCTCGACGGCACAGACACACTCCTTGACGCCACGAGCCTTCTTTTTTGCATTGCTTTCTTAGCCTTTGATGTAGCACTCCGCGCTAATGACTACTTCAGCCAATGTGAGTGTTGGCCTTTGGCCGAGGGATTCATTGAAGTGTCCCGCCTTGAGTCCATTTTAGAACTCCCCCACAAATATTTATTGGTTCGGAGGGACGATCTTGATGGTGACTTCATTGAAGCGTACAAGGTAGTCCCTCAGCGATTCTGATGAACCTTTCTGAATGTTAAATATGTTGGTGGTGGACATCTTCCTGTGGCGGCTGGCGGAGAACTGGTGTACCAGCTCTTGGTAGCTATTAGTATAAGCACGAGAAAGACCCATGTACCATCTCAGGGAGGCATCTTTGAAAGTGTTTGATAACATTTTGCATTTCAGAGAGTCTGGTGCTCCTATGATGGCCATTTATATGTTGATGGAGGCTACATTCTCGTATGGATTGTTGTGTCTGTCAAACTTAGCCAACGAGAGAGGCTTTAAACCCTTAGGAACAGGCACCCCCCATATTTCGTATGGGAATGGTTATGGGTCTAACAGTTCCACCTCTTCCGAGGGGTTGACCTCATGTTGGCGTTATTTGATGTTGTTGACGTCACCCTCAAATTTCCGGTTATGGCGTCGTAGTTTATCCATGGCAGGACGCATCTCTTCCCTGACATCAACATCACAGCTACCACTGGTGTCAAACTTAATAACATGACATATTCGATAACTATTCACCTCATGCTCGTATAACAAAATTCATTGTTGGATTGAAAAATATTATCATATAGATCACGCCTATAAAATTTCACATCAATCAAAAATCAATTGATATGTTAAAGAGAATGATAAAAATTAACGATTTTCGTGAAATTTTGTAAGACGTAGTTTTTATGCATTTCGTTGATATTTCAAATGATTTATGATCGATGTTAAATTTTATAGACATGATCTATATGATAATAGTTTTCAATCCAACGATGGATTTTGTTATAAGGACAAATGGCAAAGAGTTATCACAGGTGTCATGTTACTAAGTTTGACACATTGGTGTCATTTGATCCTTACCTATATATATATATATATATATATATATATATATATATATATATATATATATATATATATATATATATATATATATATATATATATATATATATATATATATATATATATATGGATACCCACGAGTACGGGTACCATCAAATCTGTATCCATGCCCGTAAGAAAATTATTTGTCATCCTTACTATTATGTATGGAGTTACATGTCCAACAGTTTATGCGTAAATCGGAGGATTTGGATCCCCCGATGTTACGTTCTTTCACATATTTGGCTCTTTTCTTCATTGCTCTCCTCACCTTTGACGTAGCATTTCACCCTTGTCGTTATCTCTTCTATTGATTTTACGGGCTTTTGGGCGGGAGATTCAATGAAATGCCTATCTTGATCATGTTCTTGAATTTCCATACAAACATCTCCTAGTTAGGATTGATTACATTGATCATCCCTTGTTGAAAAACATTAAATATTCTCGTAAAGATACCGAGTGTTCTCAGCGTACGTTGAAAAAGCTCGCGGTCAACACCTTGTCATGCTTGCTCGTTGAGAATTGGTGGATTGACTTGTGGAAAGGTCGTGTTAACTAGTAATGGAGAATTTGGGAGGTTTATATGTCAGTGTAGGTGACCTCCTTCAATGTGCCCGACAGAGTCATTTGCGCTTGTGATCGCCATTTGGGTGTTGATAATTGTAATGTGCCATATGGGTCGCTCTTTTCGTCGAAAGTTACTAGTGAGGGTGGTTTAAAATTCTTTGGGAGTAGTGCGTTCTAGATTTCAGCAGAGAGAGGTTAAGGGTCTAAGGCCTTTATACCTCTTGTGTGTCGCCATATAGTTGTTGTTGTTGTTGAAGGTTCTGCACATTATTCTAGAGAGCTTCATTTTGATGATGCAACTCCTCCATATAGGCACGCATCTCTGCTATGCCATCGTGATCACTAGTGCTTGAGAAAGGTCTCAGCACTATGAAACAATGATCAGACTATCAGAACTTCTTAAGAAAGAGTGTGTGACCCAATTTAGTTTTGTCGAGGTCCCACAGTAAACACTAAATGTACTTGATATGAGTACAATAGGAAAAATCATGTTTGCGATTTGCAATAATATATATCTCCTTTATGGAAGTGATATATGAAAGAGTGAAGATTTCCCTTTTCGATTCTTTCAATTGTGTATTTATAACTATCTTTAGTTTAATCAGACCTTAACTCCTTTGAACGTTATGTTATGTTTTTATGACTAGTTACTGACTTGCTCCTTATTTGTATGTGATTCAAATGTGTGACTATGTCCATATCTATTACATAACTCGAAATTGGGTTAGTTTCTTGTACTGAAGTCGGGTTGACCATGTAACATTATGTCCTCGCCTAAGTGGTGAGCTTGTAGTGTTTTTGCTGACGTCGCCATCACGCATATCATCGACTGGCTAGTATTTCCTCTCTCCGTTATGGATGAAGCGTGTTATGTTTATAACAATGTAATACCAAAATGGACTTAAATAATGACATAATGGTCCAATATTTATTTTTATATTTTTTTGTCCATTTTTAAGTTATTGAAGCGGGCTGAGTTTGAGCCGAAAAAAATTCATAAAAATTCAAATCGAATTTCAAGTTGAGTAATTCTTATCAAATCATACCGAATAAAGTTTGACTAAATTTGATTCAACTCGAGTTATTTTTAGCTTAATACATAAACACTTAATTATTTGAATTTGGTTGAGCCCTAAAAGAAAGGTAGAATAAGCCCTTTAATTTAATCCAAACAAGCATTTCACCTAAATTTTGGGTCAAAGCAAGAAATGCTTTTTATTTGGTTAAGAAAGCAAAGACTAGAAGAGGTCTATCTACATAGCAACAAATTTTGTTGGAAACTTAAGTCCGATTCAACACAAGAATATATTAATAAATCTTATGATTTGAATCATTCAAAGGAAAGTGGCTCATGAACTATTTGTTAAATCAAGTTGCTTTAGCTTCAATCCAAAGTATATTGACTAAAGACCATAAAAAAGTATCATAAAAACAATACATCCACGGAAATCAAGTATTGAATAGTAAACATTCACATGGAGAAATCTTGAAACCCTCACTTTGATGCATGCATGGAACTTTACATTGCCAACCCATGAGTGCATGTGTATATTAATGCAAGTAAACAATTTAATATCCATCCCATCCTTTTCATTATAAATATTAATATATGACATAAGGATTAAAGAACTACTTTCAAAGATCTCATAAATGTAATTCAGATGGCAAAATATTGTATAAACTTCTTTATGAGTACTAAAATACTATAATAAAGTGAATTTAGTGGCTCAAATACACATTGTATCTAGCAAAATCAAGAGTCTTTTTAGATCTTAGATTTCTAGGATTGTTGTATACATATAAGTGAAATCAATAAAAAGACAAGTATAAATTAAAATTATCAACTCTAGTAGCATAATGAAGTAAAAGAATGTACAAAAATCATATCTGTTAACAAAACTCTCAAGAGAACTAGCATAATTTCATGTGTTATCTTTAGAAGGAGGAGGATCATGGTTTGTTCGAGTAAGTGTTAAGTTCCCTTCTCGCTCATTCGACTCGATGAGCATCAACACAACTTCGCGCATTGACGGACGCTTAGTAGGAGACATACTTGTGCACATTAAAGCAAGTTTCAGAACAGTGAGCATGTGGTTTATAGTGATTTGGTCTTCAAGATCAAGACGAGTATCGAGTATCTCTGAGCTCAACGTATTGTTATGGTTCCGAATATGGTTTCTCGTCCATGTAACAAGATCGCCTCCTTGCTCCATCGGTTGAACTGGAGATTTTCCGGTTAGCAATTCCAACAGCACAACGCCGTAACTGTATATGTCACACTTCTCGGTAACCTTCATGGTATATGCATATTCTGTAAAATAGTTTCATAGGCATCAAAATCTATGGTCAGAAAATGAAAATTTGAAACTGTTTAATGTATAAAACTCAATTTCTTGAAGTCATAAGCTGTTTTCATGGCTTATGACAGTAAGAACAAAATATATGAAGTGAAAAGAAAATTTATGCTTCATTAACTAATAATGTAAAATAGGAGCTTACCCGGAGCAATATATCCATAAGATCCAGCGACTGCGGACATCGACTTTGACTGAGGCATGTCTATCACTTTCGCCAAGCCAAAATCACCAACATGAGCCTCAAAATTTTCATCTAGAAGGATGTTGTTAGATTTTATATCCCGGTGAATAATCTTCGGTTTACAGTCATGATGCAAGTAAGCGAGGCCTTCAGCAGCTCCGAGAGCAATCATGAATCGAGTTGGCCACTCTAAATTACTTGCAGAACCGTGCAATAATTCACCTAAGCTACCTCGTTCCATGTATTCATAAAGTAAGAGATTGGAACCTTGATGGTAACAAAAACCATACAGTTTCACTATGTTCCGATGCCTTATCCTTCCTAGTGTCGATATCTCAGCCCTGAAACTGTCATCGACGTTGTTCCCTTCCCGGTTCGACGCTAGCTTCTTAACAGCAATTGTCTTACCGGATTTCATCACTGCTTTATAAACCGTTCCGCATGCTCCACTACCGATGACATAACTTTCATGAAATCTTTTTGTAGCTTCAAGTAGGTCTTGAAATGTGAAACCGTCTTTTGGAGGGAAATAGATATCCGAATCTGGCGAGAGAGTTTCGGGGTCTACAAAGGAATCAACAGGCTCCCGGGGTCGTCTCATTAAATATAAAATAACTATAATCAAAACGAGAGAAACACCACCAACAGTAGCTGCAATGATCATGACAACTTTGGCACGCGAAGAATCACCGTCTTTCGCCGAGGGAATAGAGCGAGAAGCTGAAAAGCTATTGCAGTCAACGAGAGGTGTACCGCAAAGGCCTATGTTACCACCAACAAAGCTGCTTAAAGCCATACTTTCGAAAATTTTAGTAGAAGGGATAGGTCCAGAGAGGTTATTGTATGAGAAGTTACATCCCATCAAGCTAGAAAGTGCGCTAAAGGTACTCGGAATTTCGCCATCCAATTGGTTGTTATTGAGAAAGAGATATTCAAGCATATTGAGATTGCCAAGCCGAGACGGTATTCTACCAGAAAGATTATTGTAACTGAGATCCATTGCTATCTGTAAGCTCGAAAGAGAACCCAGCTGAGGAGGTATTTCGCCGAAAAACAAATTACCGTCCATAAGCAGCCAGTTCAAATGAGACAGATTGCCTAATGCAGCAGGAATAGTTCCAGACAATTTATTGTCTGAGAGCTTGAGAATCTCCAAGTGCTGAAGTGTTCCAATTTCATTCGGCAACGAATCAGTAAAACGGTTCTGACTGAGATCAAGCCGCTGCAGCCTCTGGCACCAAAAAATTTCAGGAGGGATTCTTCCGGTGAAAAGATTAGAAGAAACATTAAAAGTCACCAATTGAGAGAGATTTCCTATTTCCTTCGGCAACTCCAATGTGAAGTAATTGTTTGCAATATGAAGCCTTTGCAAATTGTGGCAGTTTGCAATCTCACGAGGAAGCGGACCGGTAAACCTGTTATCATTCAAATCAATGGCGGTAAGGTTCTCAAGTTTACACAATTCCGAAGGGAAACCACCAGTTAGCCTGTTACCGACCAAAAGCAACTGTGCCAATGATTCACAGTTCAATATACCTGTTGGTATGTTTCCATAAAGCTGATTATCGGCGAGATTCAACAGCATCAAATGAGAGTTTCGGCATAGATAAGGAGGGATATTTCCCGTCAAGTTGTTGTCGGAAAAATCAACCACCCAAAGACGACTATAAAGTCCAAGTCCCTGAGGAATAACACCACTTAGGTTGTTGTCGAAAAGTTGCAGCTGATACATATGAGTCAAATATTGAAAACCGGAAGGAATCGGACCGGTAAGATTATTTATCGACAGGTCCAGCTTCGTCAAGTTCTTCAAGCTACCAAACTCATTTGGTATCACACCAGTTAGATGATTCTCAAAGAGAAAGAGCAAACTTAGACCACGGATTTTGCTGAACTCCGATGGAATATCGCCTGCCAACGAGTTCTCTGAGAAATCAATGTGTAAAGCTGAAGAAAGATTTCCAATTTCCCTTGGAATGGATCCGTTCAACTTATTTCTGTAAAGATACAACCACTTCAACGATTTCAGGTTTCCAATCTCATGAGGTAACGGTCCAACAAAACTATTCCCGTATAAAGCAAGGATCTCAAGCCTGCTACAATTCCCAAGCTCTTTAGGAACAACTCCTGATAACTTGTTTTCCCATAAAACCAATTCTTTTAAGTTTTCGAGCATCCCAATCTCCTTCGGTATCTCCCCTTCGATTTGATTTTGAGCAAGACCTAGACGTACCAAGCTCCTACATCTGCCAATTTCTTCCGGCAAGATACCAGTAATGTTATTCGCCCCAGCTCTGAAAGTCACGAGATTCTCAAGATTTCCAACAGAATTAGGCAACGGGCCAACGAGAAAGTTGCTAAAAGCAACTAACTCAACCAAAGAAGACAGGTTTCCAAACTCGACCGGAAGAACACCAGAGAGTTTATTGTTGCAAATATTCAAATTTTTCAAAACAGACAACTTACCTAATTCAACCGGAATCGGTCCCTCAAATTGATTATTGTTCAAGTAAAGATATTCCAAACTCAATAACTCACCAATCTCCTTCGGGATATTCCCAATAAAACCATTATAAGCAAGATTGAGATAAGTTAACTTGTTAAGACCCCCAACGCTACCGTTTAGAGTTCCAGAAAGATCCATAGAACTCAAATTAAGAGAAACAACCACCGGATCACTACCACTACCATGTATATAAATGCAATTTACACCTACCCAGCCACATGGAGTTTCATCACTAGATTTCCAATTTCCCAAAAGATTATACTTATCATGAAGTCCATTCTTGATCTCCAAGAGAATTTGTCCCTCTAAATTCAACCCTTCTGTGCTACAAAAGAGTAAACTCAATAGTAGCAACAAATTAACGGAATACCCTTTTGCATAACCTCTTCCCTCCTTCATGTTCCTAGATATCTTAATAATCAACGCCTGCACAACCAAACAATTTATTAATCACTTGCATAACCAACCACATGATTTATATTCCAAATGAAACCAAAAAATAATTTCTTTTGTAACCAAGTAACCTCAAAATTCACATTCTCTTTATAGGCAAATGTTAGGGACCACAAGTTACAGAGTAAAAAAGCCTACGTAGCACCAACACAAGAAAAAAAAGTTTGAGTGTCGGTATTCAAGACTATCACCGATGAAAATAAGTGTGCGAGTGTCGATATTCAAGACCAACACCGACGCCTTTAGAAAAAAAGTGTGTGAGTGTCGGTATTCAAGACCAACACCAACACCTCTAGAAAAAAAGTGTGTGATTGTCTGTATTCAAGACCAACACCGACACCTCTAAAAAAAAGTGTGTGAGTGTCAGTATTCAAGACCAACACCGACACCTCTAGAAAAAAGTGTGTGACTGTAAGTATTCAAGACCAACCCAGACATCTATGTGTACATTTAATTTATTCATTTTTACAAAATTATTACTTCAGCGTATTAGTGTCGGTGTCATGTTTATGGTGTTAGTGTTTCAAGTGTCATACTTAGAATCTTAATGAAACAATTCAAAGGTAAACCAAAGATACACATACCTTTCAAAGCCCACCATCACTTTTCAAAAGAGCAACCAATTCACCAATTGGGATCAATGAATCCCTTTGAAGGAAAATCGAGAAGAGCCATGGAAGTTAATTAATGAATAAAACTGAATCCTCAAAAAAAATAGAATATACCCACTTCACCTTATGGTATGAAAAGTGAGGATCTTTGATCTGAAGCAAAAAAGATGAGATTTTTAGAATCAAAATAGAAACCCTTTTGTCCTAGGATTAATAAAATGAAGAAGATAGACTAAAAAGTTGATGAATCAGAAAAATGAATATCTCCACAGGGTAAGAAATGAGTGGGAAGGATCTTTTTTGGGATGTGAAGTTTGAATGGCCGACAAAGCATGGTTTAATCTTTCTGTGATAGGATCATTATGGTTGTCTCTTGAAAACACTAAAAAGGGTCTTTTGATAAATTGAACACTTTTTAAGTGATGAGAAAGAAAGAAAGAAAAACAAAAGTGATGATGCAAAGGAAGAAGAAGGAGAAGAAAAAGGTATGAGAAAGTTTTATAGGTGAAATTTGGAGGTTTGTGATTGTGAATGAGAGATTGTGGTGTGGTGGGGTCCAGTTATCTTGGTTGGTAGGTAGGTTTATGGCTCTGAAATGGATGTAGTTGATGTTGCAGGCTTGCAGCTGTAATTGTACTGAGTCATTCAGTTAATCAATCAGTTACTATTTGCGTTCTTTTTTCTACGCGTCACTTGTTTAACCAACTTTGTTTTTGTTTTTGTTTTACCACTAATGTTTCAAATGATTTGGTCTCAACTTTCGCATCTTTGTATTTCTTTATAACTTAATCATAGTATTACTTAACTATTTCCTTAGATATAAATTTGTTCACGTATCTAAACTCAAAATAATACATGTTAGCCCAATAAAATAACTTGGAAGGAACGTTAAAAATACTCATACTAATAAAATACATTATTTATTATTATATACTTATATATTACTACTTGTTAAGGATGTGTATACTTTATTTATCTATCATTATACTACTTGCATATGGATTAATCTTTATTATGTTTTTGTTTTTGTTTTAAGGGCATTGCATAATCCAAGACTTCGACTGATGATCCAAAAGAGTGTGACGGTTTTAGCATTTTGCATTCAAATTATTCCATCATTTTGTTCAAGTAATTAAAATAGATAAGAATAATTCACTTCTATTGCAGTTTCTCATGATGTATATCCCTAGGATCATCTTAGTCTCATTGGACTTACCAATATCTTCCTTACTAGAGTTTTTCATCAAGATATCATCATCATATAGAAGAAGGTAGAGAATGACTTCTTCGTTCCTGTCCAATATGTATACACAACTATCATAACCAATTTTCACAAAATCATACTTAATAAGAAATTGATCAAGTTGGTGATACATTTGTCATAGGATTTGTTTTAACCCATACAAAAAATTATTCAATAAACACCTTTACATCTACAAAAACCTTCAAATTGCTTCATGTTGATTGTTTCTTCAAAGTCTCCATGTAAGAAAACCATTGTAACATCCATCTTCTCCAACTCAATATCATATTGATTTACAATTTTCATAAGTATCCTTATAGAATAATGTTTTACCACATGTGAAAATACTTTCTTGTAATCAATCTCATTCACTTGCGTATAACCATTTACCACAAGCATTTATTTAAACATTGGTTCTTTAATCCTCAAAATACCTTCCTTCTTCTTGAACATACACTTGCATTCAACCACCATTTGTTTCTTAGGTAAGTCTCACAAGCTCCCATGTATTTTTCTTCGCCACTGAATTCATCTTATCATTCACCGTCTTCAACCAGTTTTTACTACCTTTTCTTTAAAATTCTTCCCTGAAGGTCTTTGATTCTGAGTCTTAGAACCCTTCATCCACATTCAAAGCATATCAAATAAGATCAACACAATTGTATCTTTGAATTGGTATAATTTATATCCTTACCTTATCAAATGTTAATAGATAGTTTGGAGTTACTGTAAGTTGCCCTTCACTAGAAATAGAAACGGGAGCATTAACTTCCTCTTTATCTCTAGACTCATAAGTAGAAACCACCAATTCAAAACGAGTCTTCTCAATTATAGTTTTTTATTCTTTCACTTCTAGATATTTGCACTTCATGCCTATAATGGTCTCGTCAAAAGTAACATTCATGTCTATAATAAATTTTGATCCTCTAGATTTCATATTCCACAATTTGAATTCATTCACACCTTTTGGACAACCAATTAAGATATACTTTTTATCCCTATCATCAAACTTGTCTTGTTTGTATACGCAAACACCAAAGCTATGAAGACCTTCAAATTAGAATAGTCTACAAGTTTACCTCTCCAAACCTCCATAGATGTCCTGAGTTTATTCATGTGGACGGGCATTTATTAATTAGTTAAGATGTTGTAACAATAACTTCTCCCTATAAACTCATTGGTAACCTAACTCCAAGAAACATTATCCTCTCCAAAATGGCCATATTCATTTGTTCATCTAGGGCATTTTGCTGAGGTATGCCATAAAGAATTTATGCTTATCGATATCTTGTTTCCTAGAAAATCCATTAAACTACTCTAAGATAAATTTCAAAACATTGTCATTTCTCAACACATTCAATTTAGTTCTAAACTGATTTCTTAACATCAATTTAGGGGACGTAGTCATAATACATAGGCACTTATGACTGTGGTGATTTGGTTTGTTCCTTTCTTCAATTTCAAACATTCTTCTCAAGTTCATTAACTCAAGTGTGTCATAAACGGCCATTTGATGACACTCACACCATTTTATTTTCCCAAACCCCGTCAACTTATTTGTTTAGAAGTCGAGTAAGAAGTTTGATTTGAAGTACTTCAACTGGGATATTACCTTGTCCTCGGTTCAAAGGTGCAAGATCGTCATACAATGGCTATATGGATTCATCCCTAAGATGCTCATATTCTTACTGTCTCACACATAGTTTTTCATTGTGCTCTTACAACTCCATCATTGTTTTCATGAGTTGCTTTAATACAATGTCATTCAAGTCAACATTAGTAGTCGTTGAGGTGTGGCCATTCCATTATGTTGGTTCCATGATAAATGGCTAGTGATGTTGGTGATATTGAGGGAGCTAGGTCGTCAATATTTTTTACTATATCTGATGGGTAATTTAACAAGTATACTAAATCTTCGTCAAGTAATAAAAATTAACTTCATATCCACAGGGATTTCTCATTTTTAACACAACAATATTATTTATCGTAATAAAGAGGTAAACTTAGGGGATTTTCATAAGAGTTCGGTTAACAAATGAAAAAATAAAACAGATTAAATTTATCAGAGATTAAAAACGATCAAACCTTTTTGAATAATCTATTTCTTATTATTTGGTAATTGCGTATATTCTCTAAAATTGTCCCCTTGGTATTACAATGAACTAACAAATTAGTTATACCTAATTTCTTGGTGAATAAACCTCTCTTTTAATTACAACCCCCTTATGTCTTAGACTAATTTCATGCACGTTAATTCATATATCACAAAGAATAATTCAATATGTCTAAAGTAATTATTGAATAAATAGTTAATTTTGTTCGAGATTCAAAATTTAGGATTATTAGTCATTCTAAACTTAGAATCAATTCAGACATTTGTCAACATATAAAGGACATTAAACACAAATTTAGCTGAATAATACTAGAATTGTAATTTTATAGAATAATACTCTACAATTACACATTTCAAATAACTCAAAATAAATTCATCTCAAGGATCTAATCAAAGGGAATTTATCTACTCAAAATGTAATTATTCATAGCCAAAAGGTTTAAAGAAAGATACATTAATTACAAATGAAAATTGGTCTTCAATAGTGTGAAATCTCCAAATCCTCGCAGTAGCCAAAATCCCGTAGAAATTTTGAATGAATAAAAATTATGGTTCAAAAAATGTCTAAATGTGCCACGATGCTAAAGCATTGTTCCACAATTTTGTCCAAATCACGTCATGGTCCAAGCCAATCGTTGTACAATTTTTCCAGAAGCTTACCTTGCTTTTTTGTTTCAAAATATTTTCTTTCTTTTTTTGACAGCTTTTTCCTTTATCTTAAATATTGTCAAAATTTATCTATAAACCATGTAATTTTCTACCCAACATTAGTAAAAATACTTAAACTTACCGATAAAACTCAATGATGATGTATTGTCATTATAACCCCAAACCTGAATTGTTACTTGTCTTCAAGGAAAATACTTCCAAAATAAAAATCTTAACAGTAAATTAATAGTCTTGTTCAATCATTGATCACCACACAATTCTATCTCAAATGTCAATCTTGTTCATTGCTTCAATTCTAACAAATATAAATAATTCTTTCAATTTGCCGCTATACACAACTTCTCCCTCTTTCTCACATTTTATCTCCAAGGAAATAATACGGGAATCACTCAATCAACACACAATAGTTTTTTACCATAAACAAGAAACTTTTCTAAACAATCAATCAAAGTCATTATTTGAATAACACTTTTGAGGTCTTTCAGTGTTATAACGAGATTTATGTCAAGGTGGAATATTTTGGGATAATATACTTTAAATTTGGAGTTAAGTATCGTATATTTTTCCTTATTTCATAATCATCCTTAAGATAATACAAATACAAATTCAAGAGTACTAGAGACCAACTTACTCAGATTCTTTTTCTTTTTAAAAAACTACAATGATTTTTAATTTTATTGAAGAAGTTATTTTAACTTCTTTGTTTTTATTTTTACTAACCACATTCTCTACTACCCCAATCCCAAACTTAATATGTTGTTTGTTCCAACAGCAACACCAAATTTAATTATTTGTATTAACAAGGAAAATTAATTTTTTTACCTAACTCCAAAGAGGATGGAAAGATTAATCATTCAAGTCAATAGATTTATAATATTTATATTTCACCGAATAAAAGGGACAATGTTCAAAGGGATTTAACAACACATAAATTTATTTGGTAATGATAACTTGTGCCCTAGGGGCAAAAGTTAAGAAAGTCACTTATAGAAAGTTTGTATTGGAAAAAATAATTAAAAAGATAATTTTATACTTTTATTAAAATCTATACACAATTTCCAAGATAATATTTCTTCATTTGGTTCTTAACTTGTGCCCTAGGGGCACAAGTTAGCATTACCCAAATTTATTTCATGATGACTTGAAAAGGCTCAGAGTACCAAACAAATTTTTTGAAGTGTGTATAACAAATATAAACACTTAACTGTTCAGAAATATAACAAGTACTAGAAAATAATAAAATGCATGGGTACACTCAATTAACAAGAAAGAAGTAAATAGTGAAGGACTTAGTCTCAAACCTCACAGGTTAAGGTTTCTGGAAGTTTAATACACATCTAATCAAAATTATTCCTCTTCTATATATTTCAATACACACTTAGAACTTCCATAGCAATTGAGCTTTATTCATCAAAGTGACTAAATTAATTTTACTTTACACTGATAGTAATCATTGATAAAGAAACAATGCTCTTAAGATAGAAAAAAATTAGACATCAAAATAATTCATTAATTTCAAGAAAACATTATAAATACTTACAAGGAAAGAAAGACAAACTAACCAAAAACAAAAACCCTAAAATACAATAAAATGCAAACAGAATAAAAGATAAAAACGATAGTGAAATACGTGAATCGCATATCGTTGCTGGTGGTGGATTTTGAAGGAAAGGGTCGAAAGTTCATCACCAATTGTATCACTTCATTATGCACATGCTTATTCCTTTGAAATTTCTCTTACATCATTCTCTTTGTCTCTCCGCAACTCTCCCCCAATGGACCTAAAAATAGAATTTTGCAAGTTATCCTCTATGCCAAATTGACTGAACATATTCAAAGTAGGAATATGATCGAGATAGTTATTCATGACTTCTCTGAATAGAGGATAAACTGTGGAGGATCTGAATACAAGGTCTTAGATATTTTTACGGCCTAATTGGCCAATCCTAGAACAAAACCGAAGTATTGTTGAGGAGGTTAATGACTCACTTCTGGTGCTGGTGAAACCTCTTTCTCCCGTGATGGTTGTTAAGTTTCCTATGCAAATTCTTCTCCCTCTTGATGCATCAGCTTCTTTGTCAAATCCTCCATAAAGAATTTGTTCATTGGAAATTTTAGTGATAGGGTGATGTGATCGTCTTCTCTTGGAAATCCAACCAACCTGAATAGCTAATGACCAAGAACTTTCCACTTTAAATCCACCATTAATTTAAAGTTCTCGACAATCAATCTTCCTATATTTATTTGTTATCCCATAATGATTGTCATTAAACGAAATACCCTCTGAAGGATGAACTTAGAAAAATTAGAGGCATTTTCCAAAGTGGTCACAAAATATGAGTCCCATGGCTTGGGTTGAGGTTTCAAGCTTTCAATAGTTAATCGGGTAAAATTTTGTCCCGTCTTCCAGATCCATTTGGCCCTTGAGTGACACAACTCTTGCAATATTGCTCGTTGGTTGGATAACTTGTGGGTAATCTTCTATGTTGAACCCGACATATCTGGCAGTATCAACCTAAGCATTTGATTAATTGCACCTGGGTTGTAATCACTTTTTTTGCCTCACACAAATGAAACATATTCTCCTGTTGGACATTTGAAGGAATTTTCATAGAATTAAAAAGCAACTATTATGTTGCTTTCTTGGACTAAGCTGTTGAGTTTGATCCAAATTCTACTACTTTGTTCCTTAAAGAAAATGGGAAAATCCATCAAATCTTCTACTTAAAATCTTCTTTCCGGGTTGAATTTGTGGTTTCTAACTTGCAACATCTATCTGTTGGTGTAAGCCCTAGAGGCCAATACTTTTGGTACTTGTATCGAATTATTTATTAATAATAAAAGGCTTTTTATTTATTATGTTTGTCTAATAAAGTCCCTAGAATAGATAGTCTGTTTAATGTATCAAGTGTGACTTAATCATGAGATCACATTAAACATAAGGACATTATTCTTAAAGTATCCATAGTCGAGCTTTATTGTGAAGTGGGATAACATTAAAGCATTAAGACTATTATGTATATAGACTGATGATCACATCTCATGGATCATGGATAAGGAGTTATCAAGTCTTAAACATAGGTATGAATATTAAGAGTAATATTTATACTGGATTGACCCTCTATGAGAATACTATATAGAATGTTATGCAAAGTGTCATAAGTTATTCTCATGGTGATAATGGTGTATACCACCCTTCGACCTGAAACCACTATGGATCCTAAATGTAAAGTCGAGTGCCTTATTGCTGATCAAACATTGTCCGTAACTAGATGACCATAAAGACAGTTGATGGGTACTTCACGAAGCGTGCTAAGGGACATGAGTGACCTAGATGGAATTTGTCCATCCTGCGTAACAGGATAAATGTCTATGGGCCCAATATTGAACTGGACAAGGATGACACAGTCTATGTCTTGTGTTCAATATAGACATAAGGGCAAAAGGGTAATTGTACATATAAGTATTATCACAAAAGGATTTGTCAGATCACATGACATTTTTGTGTCTTGGGTAGCAATGATGTGTTGCTAGATACCGCTCACTGTTTATTATGTTAAATATGTGATTTAATATAATTGTCAATTCCGCGAAAACCTACAGGATCACACATAAAAGGACGGATTGGTGAGAGATAAAGTAACTAAGGAATATCGTAATGTACGGTGCCCTTAAGTGAATTGTAGAATATCGTAAGGTACGGTGTACTTAAGTAGAATACGAAATATGGTAAGGTACCACGCGCTTAAGTGATTTTGGCATATTATAAGATATGGGCCACATACACTTGAGTGGGCTTTTTAGCTTGCAGCCTAAACAAGTGGTTATAATAATATAACCCTTGTTTATAAGCATTTGTGCAGTTGCAATTTCGTTTTTCTCTCTCTCTCTCTCTCTCTCACTCACTCAAAGCCTTCATTCGTAGCAGCTAGCACTGAGATTGAAGGAATCCGTTCGTGTGGACTGAGTAGAGGCGTTGTCATCGTTCAACGTTCGTGATCGCTCCGTAGATCTGCATCAAAGGTTACAATCGCCACAAGAGGTAACAATTCTATCACTGATCATGCTCATTCGTAAGGATCACTAAAGGAGAAATTTTAAATTCCGTTGCGTTTTGGATCGCCCTTCTCCTTCACTATCAACATGAACAATATTAAGGAATTTTGAACTGAAGATTGAGAAACAGAAGAAGTTGGCAGAGAAGTTCCACTAGCGGGAACATTTGATATGGATGATTTTACTCATTTAGTAGAGGGAAACATTGTTGATGGAAAAGAGATTATATGAAGAACTTTGAAAATTTTGGTTATTTAGAAGTGGTTTTGAGTGAATTTGAGTTTGCTTAGGTGAATAATGTGATTGTACAGGCAATTTTGCCTCTTTTATATTTATAAACCTTCAAAATAACTCAACAATTTATTCCAAATGCATAATAATTGATGTAACAGTGACTCACATCACGCCACAATTTGCTCTGTAACATTTTTTCAAATTCAGCTTCAATCATGCCACAATTTGTATAAGTTGATGCGCGATTTTTCCAATCCTCTCCTTCTTTCTTTTCCACCTCCTTTCTTTGTTTCCTTTTCCTTTTTGTTCTTTGAATTCTCCTAATGAATAATAAGAATAAAAATACAAATAAATTAGTATGCGAAAAATAAAAAATAAAAAATTTACCTGATGGATTGCCTCCCATTAAGCACTTCTTTGACATCACTAGCTTAACTTCTAATGGCTTAAGGCTCTGTTAATACTAGAGAGAACCTTTAAAAGGGATTCTATCCACATGCATATGGTTTGAATCTTTTACATTCATTCTGAATGTATTTGAAGATCGAGGCTCTGAAGGTGCAAGAAACACAAGAAAGGGGGGTTGAATTTGTTTTTTGGATTTAAAAACGTAATCCACCTAATATATCAAACAGAAAAGATAAGAACACAATTATTTTTATTCTGGTTCGCTATTAACAAAGCTACGTCAAGTCCACCCACCTGAGTGATATCGTCTTCTCAATAAGGGCTTAATCTAATAATCAATATGATTACAACAAACTCAAAGATACACAGTCTAAGACTTCTTGAGAAATTTTGACTATACCCTAGTCTATCAAGGAAAATAACTTAAAGACTAACCATCAATGACTTCTTGAGAATTTTGACTATACTTAGTCTCTCAAGGAAATTAACCAAAGTTAATATAGTATATTTTGTGTTTACAAGATGCTTTAATAAGCAGATAGACGAGTTTAAATCAAATATTGCACTTAACAAGAATATTCAAGGAAATATGTTCTAAGTGTATAAGTGTGAAAAAATACTTCTTTTATTTTTCTCTTTTCACGTATCTTTTTGAGTATATACATTTGATATATAGTTTAGTTCATGCACATATCTTCCAAGCTTCAAGGACCTTTTTATATAGGAGCAAATATATTCGTTGGATGGTAAAGTTGGAATATCCTCAATCTATTCATTGTATGAAGGTCACTTCATATTGCAACATTAGAGTGGCGCTTGTAGCAGAGAGTTGGTGAGGATGATGGGACATGAAAAACTTATTTGGTACAAATACAATACTTTACATAGAAAGTATATTTGTTTTTTGTATCTCTATCACATCAATCATTCTTTGGCCTTTTAATACAAATCTTCTAGTCAGAGGCTTCTTATACAAGTTGATGAAGCTTGAGTAGAGTACAGAATATTCCTTCAGAAATTGGTGAGACTATCCAACATCATCTTTGCATCCAACACATCACCCTATCATAGTCGCCTTAGCCAAAACACTCAACGATCATTTAACACCAATTGTTCTTCCTCCTACTATAGCCAAGAAGTCCAAATATCTCAAAACCAAAACCTTTAATAACCATATGGCTACTAAACATCACAACAATCATTTCAACCTTTCCTCGACGCATCATTCACACCAATGTCTCCATTCAATCGTTCTGGTCGCCCTCCAACAACTCAAACACAACCCAACTACTCTGGCATGGGTCATGAACTCAGCTATGGCGATACCCCTTCGATGCATACACAAGACTACGCTGATTTGTCTAACTATATGGCAATCTCCTGCAGTTGATGGTGATGTTCCTGGGTCCTTAGATACTCAAATACCTGGGGTGAATCATCGGCGTGGGTTAGGGTCACGAGTTCGGGTAGTTAGGGGATGTGGGACCGGAGGTCGGTTAGATGATCCCGGTCATCGACATTAGTCTTTTTTGTGTAAACGGGTATTAATATTAATATGAATTGGTCTGATTTCGACTTTATCTATCATGTACAATATTTTTCAAAAAAAAAATTACGAAACACACACAGATGTCAGACCAATTGGCGTCTCCTCTAAAACTTAACACATAGGCGCCAATTGGATTGACTACAGAAGGTGAACTAGCCGATCCAATTGGCGTCTCCTCTCTAAGTTTAAGAGCAGACGCCAATTCATCTGACGCCTCCTCTTCAAAGTGGGATAGTTTGGAAATTTTTTTGAAAACTGGATTATTTTGAGATTTTTTTTGAAAAACTGGATTATTTGAGTAAAATATTTGAGTTGTCACCTCGCATACAAATTTGAAAAGAAAAAATATCTCAATAGAAATGCATAATATAGAAATAATTAAAAAGCAATAATAATAATAATAATAATAATAATAATAATAATAATAATAATAATAATAATAATAATAATAATAATAGTAATAATAATAATAATAATAATAATAATAATAATAATAATAATAATAATAATAATAATAATAATAATAATAATAATAATAATAAAATTGAAAATAACCGCAAGAACAAAATCCAAGCATTATTTAATGGATAATTTAGCAACGGTACTAAATCATCCTCAAATAATAAAAATTAACTTTAGTATCCACGGGAATTTCTCAATTTCAATTCAATAATATTATCTATAGTACTAAAGATGTAAATTTGAGAGATTTTCGTAAGAGTTTGACTAACAACTAAGAAAATAAAATAGATTAAAATTATTAGAGATTTAAAATGATCAGGCATTTTTGAATATTTATTTCTTATTATTTGATAATTATGCATATTACCTAAAATTGTTCCTCTATTATCACAAGGAACTAACAAATTAGTTATCCCAAATAAACCTCTCTTTCAATTATAACCCCCTAATGTTTTATGAGATTTCGTAATCAAAATAGATTTTCCTACACGTTAATTCTTATATCACAAATAATAATTCAATATATCTAAAGTAATTATTGAATAAACAGTTAAATTAGTTTGAGATTTCAAAAGTTAAGATTATTAATCGTTGTTAACTTAAAATTAATTCATACATTCATCAACAATTAAAAGGCATTAAACATGAATTTAAATTAATAATATTAGTATTGCAGTTTTATAGAATAATACTCTACAAGAACATGCTTCAAATAGCTCAAGAATAAATTCATCTCAAAGGCTTAATCAAAGGGAATTTAGCTACTTAAAATGAAATTATTCATAGCCAAAAGGTTTAAAGAAAGATACATGAATTACAAATGAAAATTGGTCTTTAACAATGCAAATGGTTCAATCTCCCGTCTCTAAATTTGTGTTGTAGCCTAAATCCCATAAAATCTACGAACGAATAAAAATTCTGCCAATTTTTTCTTTTATAATGGGTCAAAATGCCACGATACTAAAATATCACGCCTCGATCCAGGATAATATCTATGTGGTTTTTTCCCGATGCCTGCCTTGCTTTTATGTTTCAAAAAGTCTTATCTCTTTCTTCTTTTGATAATTTTTTCCTTTATCTCAAATACTACCAAAATTTATTTTCAAATTATGTAAGTCCAGTGATTGCGATTTTATAGAATAATACTCTACAAATCCATGTTTCAAATAACTCAAAAATAAATTCATATCAAAGGCTTATTCAAAGGGAATTTAGCTACTCAAAATGCTATTACTCATAGCCAAAAGGCTTAAAGAAAGATACATGAATTACAAATAAAAATTGGTCTTCAACAACACGAATGGTTCAATCTCCACTCTCTAAATTACTGTAGTAGCCAAAATCCCATAAAATTTATGAATGAATAAAAGTTCTACCAATTTTTTTGTTTTATAATGGGTCAAAATGTTCCACAATAATAAAGCATCACACCACGATCCAGAGTAATCATTGTGTGGTTTTCTTAGATGATTGACTTGCTTTTATGTTTCAAAAAATCTTCTTTCTTTCTTCTTTTGACAGCTTTTTTTTCTTTATCTTAAGTACCGCAGAAATTTATGTCTAAGCTATGTAATCCCCCCCCCCCTTCTTTTCAACATTCCTTAAAACTCTAATAACAAACAACTGATCAAACTCGATGATGATGGACTTTCATCAATATCTCCATAGTGGGTGTCAATATTCGGTCTAGAGCACAATGCTAAGGTTATTCCCCGTAGTTAGGGGGTTGTCTGGGGTTTTTATGTGATTGTTGAGTGTGTGGAGAATCAATCATCACCTAAAAGTTATGTATCCTTTATATATCTCCAGATTTTGTGAGTTTTTGAATCCCCAATTCATTGTTAGACCTAAATCTATGGAGTACGTGTTATAGGAAATATTCTGTCTTTAGCTGACAATAATTGGATAATGTACAAACATATGTGGTATGGATGGATACCGCATGGTGAATGAGAGTGGTATGTCATGGGTGGTCGTCCTTGTCTGAGTTGAGTAAGGATCATATTGATCACTAGGTAAGAAAACTTCAATCTCGGGCCAACCTTACAACCTCGTTCCATAGACCTCTTACTCCTCGACTAGATCATCCCAAAGGATCTTATGAAAATTATTGGGGTTCCGATCCTACACTGACATACACATTCCATGAACGTCAAGGACGCAAACACTCTAAAAGCTTGCATGTGTCAACATGCTTAAAGGTCATTCCTATGACACAATATAACAAACAAAAATATTTATACAAAATTACTATCATTCTATCAACGATAGTTGAGTTAAGTTTAGCGAAAACGGCTAGACTATCGTCAATATTGAGTATCAAGATTTGAACCTTAACTATGAGAAAAAATCATATTTAGTTCACCAATACATCTCAAATAAGATAATTTTAGCTAGAAAAAATTAATGGGAAAAATACTATCCTTGAGAATATGGGGATTGCACTTTCCATCCTTAGGGGTACTCCCACACTCTGGTGAAAATTTAAAAATATCTCCAGAATCCGGAGATGCATCTCCATACGCACTTAAAATTACACTAACAAATGTGTTACAAATGAGACACCTCTATTTTGCCTTAAAAATATGTCTCAAGAAGCATTTCCAAATTCCATAAATGCATCTCCAAATTTTGGAGATGTATCTTCGTAATTTGTTTTAACAAATATTATAACATCATTAACATGCAAACACTTGGTTGTCTTTTTTCTGAGTGTCTGTCTCAATCAATTTTGGTACTCTCTCTCTCTCTCTCTCTCTCTCTCTCTCTCTCTCTCTCTCTCTCTCTCTCTCTCTCTCTCTCTCTCTCTCTCTCTCTCTCTCTCTCTCTCTCTCTCTCTCTCTCTCTCTCTCTCTCTCTCTCTCTCTCTCTCTCTCTCTCTCTCTCTCTCTCTCTCTCTCTCTCTCTCTCTCTCTCTCTCTCTCTCTCTCTCTCTCTCTCTCTCTCTCTCTCTCTCTCTCTCTCTCTCTCTCTCTCTCTCTCTCTCTCTCTCTCTCTCTCTCTCTCTCTCTCTCTCTCTCTCTCTCTCTCTCTCTCTCTCTCTCTCTCTCTCTCTATATATATATATATATATATATATATATATATATATATATATATATATATATATATATATATATATATATATATTAACACCAATTTGGTTATAACTCAATGATTTTGTGTAATTTGTTTCAATTTTTTTTCTGCATCTGCATTCAAGCATATTTTTTTAAAAGATTTGTGCGTACTTTTTGCTTTTGTTGCATTACTGTGATCTTGCATTATTGTGATCGAATAATTAACCAAATTCACATCAACAAAAATCATTATTATAACTATCAAATTCATCATTCACTTAAAACGTGCATTTGAAAATCTTAGATCCTGAGCTTATAAATATAAATTAGATGGTAGCAAGTCAGCCTTAAAATAAGTAACTTAAACATAAGAAATTAAGAATTGAATATTACTACTTCAAGATGTCATTCATATATCATTGATTTAACACTTTAAATAGATACAACTCTAGACATATTTTTGAATGAAATAGAGATGTGTCACTTACCGCGCTTTTGTTGATATGATTTTAGATGTATCTAAAAATTTATGTATCTAAAAATTTGTTTCCGAACATAAAAGAAATATTTTTGGATTTTCAGGTTATGGATCCCACCACCACTAAGGATAAGAATAAAATGAGTAACCCCAAATTAATGGTCTTGTAAGATTTTGGTCTTTTAAAAAAAGTGATTTTACTGGAAAAAAAAGACATGGCTGATAATGAAGAAAAAGATATTGTACATGAGCATATTACAAAACAAACATATAGACGTAAGCACATATGTAATACTTAAGTAAAAATTAACATGATATATTTAAAATTAAAAGTGAGCAAAATATAAAGTACAACACACATGAACTGCAAAATGGCCCCCACCAAATATCCAACCAGTATACCCAATGTCCCTACCAATCTAAAGGATACAACATAAGAAGTTAGGTGATAAATATATAAAAGTTTTCCATTCAATGTTCTGTCTCTGTCAAGGGTGGGTTTTTCCATCTCAATCTCATCATATAATCTTGAAAAGGTTCACCTTTAGGACCCTACAAAGAGCCATTCCACAAGCAATTGGAGCACATGTGAAGCCATCGCTTTCTCTCATGACTTTGTTGCATTTCTATTGTGCATGCTTCTATGTGTTTGTTTGGCTTGATTCCACTCAAAATCCTTCAAGATATATGCGAATAGCACTTACCTAAATGAGTAGATTTTATAGAGTTGTCCTTTTGAAATTTTAGTATGGTATAAAACGCCAAAACTTTTAACACTGTTTACCAAATTGCTCTTTTTTAACCACTAACTTTTTCTTTTTATTATCTCAATAAGAGTTTAGATAATGACTCTAGGTGGAAGTATTAATAAACTTTTTCACTAAATTAAATGTTAAAGGTACATATGTCATTAAAAGATGCATCTAAATGCATCATGGGCATTAGTTATAATATGTGTTCTTTTAAGTTTAGATAAAAATACATGATTAAATTATAAAATACAAAATCTATAAGAAAAAATATTAAAGCTAAAAAAAGAATTACTTTTTTTTATGAAATTTTTCTTTACAAAATTTGGTCTACATTAAAGGTTAGTCAATCTTTATTAAAGGTGTAGTGTTTTTTTATCTTATAATATAATTCAATTAGATATGATTTGGCCAAAATACTTACATGCATCATGGGCATTGAATGTATTTTTTTTATTTGGATTAATATATAATTAAATTTTAAATTTTAAATGCGTTAAATCGCTAAGTAACTTTGGAGTTATATTGTATTGACAGTTCGAATTTATTATTTGAGGTGAGTTATCGAATTACTATTTTGGGAGAATCTCTCATTTGTAGAGTATCCTTGGCGTTGTTCTCTTAGTGGCAGTCCGGCGGCGTATAATTATTTTATAAGTGAGAATGATCATTTAAGGAAGGTCTAACCTATAATTATCTTGTATAGGTGATAATGATCATTTAATGAAAGTCCATCGTATAATTATCTTGTAGGCAACAAGGATCCTTCAGCAAATGTCCAACATGTAATTTTCTTATAGGTGACAAGGATGCTTCAGTGAAGGTCCAACGAATAATTGACTTATAGGCGACAAGGATCATTCATTGAAGGTCCAACGTATAATTTTCTTATATACGAAAAGGATCTTTTACTGAAGATCCAACATATAATTGCCCTGTAGACGACAAGGATCCTTCAGCGATGGTCAAACATATAATTGTCTTGTAGGTGGCAAAGATCCTTCAGTGAAGGTCCCACGTGTAATTTCTTATAAGCGACAATGAATCTTTAGTGAATGTTCAACATGTAATTATCTCATTATCTGCGAATATCAAAACAGCTAAGAAGATAGACGGTCTCATTATAAACCTCACATTTGTAAGGGAATCAGGGCGAACCTTGTCAACTTTCATGTGATCATTGAAATGAAGAGCTCTCTAGCAATTTACAGGGTGTTAATTAGTTGTCTTATATCGTTTTCTTTCTTGTGCATGTGACAAAGCAATCACTTCCTTACTACTCTGAAGAAGAAGGTGAAGTTCGAGTAGACAAACGAATGCAACGAGGTGTTCGCAACATTGAAGGTTTTTTTGACGACACCATCCATTTTGATATGCCCCGAGGCAGGCACACCCTTATACTAGTATTTATCACTCACTGATAGAGTGGTGAGCTATGTAGTCGTCTAGGAGAAAAACAATGTTGAATAGTCGGTCTACTTCATGAACAATGTTAGATTAATTATGTAATTAATTAAATGTGATTGACATAATTAATTATTAATAAATTATATAATGATAAATTCTCATAAAACATTAACCATTCATGAATGATTTGATTGAATTTTGTGTCTGATGGACTATGATGACTTTTATCATTCAGTCAATCTCAATGAGAGGTTTATGTCCTCAACCATTTAGTTATTTAAGCGTTGTCTTATTAGACGATTAACACATGGTGAAAATCCTAAACGACGATGAGGATAGTAATTCTCTCATACTCACTATCTTAGACGATAATAAAATCAATTTTTATAAGATACACGATTCTTATTATTCTTGATTATTCAATAATATTATAATATATTATGATTTGTATATATCGAATAATAATTTAATAATTTAAATCCATCTATTGGTATCAAAGCCGGCTAGATACACTTTATAGCTATGATATAAATATTATTGAATCACTCTTCCATTGAATTTAGTGTGAGATTATATATAATGATATTAGAATGTGTAAAATGAAATCAATTGCTTATGTATTGTGAATAGTTATGAAGGTGAAATTAAATTTGTTCTGGATCATGCCTTTTGTTTTATTATGTTATACATAATACATTACTTAATCAGCTTATAGTGAAAAACACATTTGTACCTTAGTTTTCTAGAAATCACATTAATGGTTTGGGACGATGCAAAATTTCATCTTATATTTTTTGTTCTTTTACATTTATTTTATTAAAGAATAAAGAAACTGCATCTTATGTAAAAGATTTGTAAAACTTCACTATTTTTTAAATTTGAATTTTTTTTCTTAATTGGATTGACAATGCTTTAAGTTGTGATAGAGTTTTCTCTTGTTAGTATTGCCGTCAAAATCTGATTAAACCGGTGTGTTTAATTTATAATTGAGCATAAATTAAAGGGGTCAAAAGAATTGCATTAAGAGTGTGTCAGTTCATGTGCAAATTTTATTTATTTTTCAAATTTGTTTAATATTTTAGAGATATTATTTTTATTAATATTATTATTATGAAATTTTTGACATCTTTAAATATTTAATAATATTTTATTTGATAATATAGAATAATTTTCAATCTAAAATTTTTTGTATTACTTTTGACAATTGTATGGATATTACCGCTCAAATTTTAGCCTAAAATTTTAGCCTTTTATTATATTTGCCTAGCATTGTTGTTGTTAAAAATCATTTGGGAGAAGAATATGGACAATAACACCTAAATTTCTTATTATTAATAAAATCATAAAACCATTGTTATGATTAATTATAAATTCTTCATTATTGACATTTATATTCTTGATTATTAGTTATTATTAATACAATTTATTGAGAATTATTTGTAATAATTAAAACTATTATTCTTTGGATATGTTATTATATATTTTGATATAATAATTTATTTTTAATTTATAAATCGTTGATATACGAATTTATAAAATTATGGTAATTTATAGTTAGAGTTTTATAATATGATATAACAATTTACTCTTTGATTATGAATTATTTTTTAGATGATACTCTCTATAAATGATCAAATACTCAAAAAGATAAAAGTCAAACTCTTTGAGATTAGTTGTAATTCTATTATTATTTTTTATTATATAATTGTATATATAGATAAATCTGGATAAATATATTTAAAATACTATTATCCATGTTTTTTTAATTAAAATTATGTAATTATATATAAATTAAATGTTGTATTTTTTAGAGTATTATAAAATTAAAACTCTATATTTATTTTCATAAATCGTTTTCTTGTTATATACTCAAATAAATAATACAACTATAATTTTATAAATATATTGGAAATTTTATTATTTAAGAGTTTTATTATGGATAATTAAATAAGAAATTAATTGAAATACACTGTCAGTGTAAAAGGATTTTACACCATCAGTTAATTATATACGTTGGATATTAAAAGAAGTTTGACTTTTATTTTAAAAATCTATAAAGTAATACAAATGGGTGATGGTGATGAACCGACAGTGTAAATTTTTTTACACTGACAGTAGTAATTAATCTCATTAAATAATCATTCTTAATTTACATAATTGTAATCTCATCTAGATGCAATTATACAAAATTTACCATTATAAATAAATACAATCAATCTTAATTTCATTATTGTAATTCACTTATCATTGGTGTTGTAGAGATTTTGTTTAGTGAAATAATTAAATTTATTTTAATTATAATAAATATTATATTGATAATAATTATATCCAATTATTTTTTATTATTGATATAATTTATTTTGCTCCATATAATTTTTAATTTTATATTTATGTCAATTATGTTTCAAATACCCTATTGATATTAGATTTTTTTTTATATTATATTTGTACATTGTTATATTTCGTATTTAATATTGTTGAAACTATCATTTAATAAATAAGAAATTATTTTAAAGACATGTAATATTTTATGAAATCTAATAATTTATTTTAACATTTTTTTTATTAAAATGGATTTCAATTCTCTATATATTATGTAAGTGATGGACATACCCTACTTGACATGATTATTGTGTGATAGAGAAAATAGTTGAATATTTGTTTAAATTTTTTTCAAAACTCTTAATCTTAGTTCAACTATTATTCTCTATCAAATGGGAGAATTTAACATGTCAATTGTATAAAATTGAGAAATAAATCTTATTTATTTATTACTTTATAGAGACTTATGTTGACGATATTATATTCTTATGTTAGTAATAAAGTTTAACACTTACCCTCAAGTGTGAGTCCACAATACTTACTCAAGTGGAAACTTTTAAGTCCACATACACTTGTACCACCGTTCACACCTCTTCCTGGGCATTTGATACATCTCTTCCTGGGCATTTCAATACAAGTAAGTCGGTCCCTTTATTTGAATCAAAGACTCATGATACCATTTGTTGGATCATGAGGAAGGGCGTCAACATTGTGTTAAGAGCAACACATAAGTGAGACAGACACCACATATTCATCAAAAATCTTAAGGTGATAGGTGGATGGGTTCTCTAACTTATAAATGCTAAAGTCTCTATATTTCCAACCAATGTGGGACTATTACTCACACTACTCACACTTGCTACATTCTCAACATTCTCCCTCAAGTGTGAGTCCAGAATGCTCCCCCTTCAAGTGAAATCTCTTCTTACTTCCACAAACTCTTGTATCTCACAAAATGTTTCTTACTCACCACCCTTGTGGTGCCGTTGACACTATTTAATATAATGTTTTTTACTCATCATCCTTGTGGCACCGTTGACTTTCGATAAAAGTAAGTCGGTCACTTTCTCGAACCAGAGGCTCGTGATACCATGTGTTAGGGTAATGGGGAGGAGAATCAACATTGGACTAAGAATAACACACAACTGAGAGACATACCACATATTCACCCCAAATCTTAAGGTGATAGGTGTATGGGTTCTCCCGCTTATGAATGATAGGACTCCAACTCACACTTGACTTATAAATGATCTGATACCCTTTGTTGGAGGAGTTTTCACTAGGGAGCATTGAACATTGTGTGGAACTTCTTCTTTTAGAGCAACACCTTTGTGAGAGACACAACATATATTCACCAAAAATCTTAAGGTGTTAGGTAAATGAGTCCTCTCTTTTATAAATCCAACATTCCACTCATTCATAGGCAATGTGGGACTATAATCACTCACGCGTATACCCAACATTCTCACCTACAAGTGTGAGTCCCCCACATCCTATAACATGATCTAACACCGGATCCAGCTTCTGCTCTCCCACAAAGTCGAATCACGACTCTGATACCACTGTTGGGGAGTTTGGGAGAGTCGGGATCACCAATGAGACTTATGCTCCAGGACCACAAGAGAATGAGACATCACATCTCAATCCAAAACTTTAAGGTGATACGTGAGTGGGTTCTCTCACTTATAAATGTTAAAGCCTCTATATTTCCAACCAATGTGAAACTATTACCCACAATACTCACACTTGCTACATTCTCAGCAATTATAATTGTAATATTTGAGTTTTGAGTGAGTTATTAAGATGTTGTATATAATCCTATATTTAAAGTTTTAGGGATTTGATATCACTTAAATGATGGTAAATCTTTTATATGACCATAATATTCTTTCATGTGAAATTATTTAAATAATAATGTTCTACTTACATGCAAAATATGTGGTTGAATTTGTAAAACTATAATAATGATATATTGTACAATTTTGCAATAAAAATAAAATCAGTATCACATTGTACACAATATCATATAATCTGAAAATTTATTCTCATATTGTCATACATTCTCGCGTGCACTATAAAATATGATATATTTTAAGAAGACTTCAAAATATTAAATAACTCTAAGAAGTCTTATTTTATTATAATGAGATATATATTATTCTCTTAATCTCATGAAACATCATAATTTGATGTTTAGGTCGATATTGAAAAGATACAATAATTCGTTAGCATGTAATACTATTGTGTTATTCTATCTTCAATAGTTCATATTTGTCCGGTCATAATATGAAACTACAAGTAAATATCAATACTCCTATCGAGTATGATATTGTGTTATGAAGGTATTTATGATTAAATGTAATTACTCTCGTAATATGGTATGTCTATATGTGATTACTATTCTTAGACCTATGTGGATATTCTATGACCTTTAATTTGAAAACTCATTAGTAAAGTCACTAACCACATACTTATACATATGAGTAAGTCTTATGATATTTTGGATTAATAGGAGTTTATCATTAGCATATGCATATACTTGGGTCATTCTTAATAACACATTTCTCTTCACTTAAATATGTTACTCTAACTTCATCATTCTTTATATAAGTTGCGAGTCTTTAATATGTATGATTTGTTTTCCCTATCGGATATAATTTCTGCAATATTGAAATTTACTACTCCTTTGATTAATTAGTAGTTTTGATAATTATTGATATTTTAATATTAAATTAATTTGTTAATAATTAATCATCGTCATCCAAGTGGGAGATTCTTAGATTAATTATTTAATTAATTAAATATAGATTGACATAATTAATTATTAATAAATTATATTATAGTCAATTCTTTTAAAACACGAATTATTGATGAATGATTTTATTGGATTTTATGTCTGAATAGACTATGATGATTTTTGTAAGGTACAAGATTTTTATTATTCTTGATTATTCAATAATATTATAATATGATATGATTTGTATCTATCTAGGTCAAATTGAATCTAGGTATTCAAAGACGTTAAAGCCGCCACAAATTGGAAAATCGAGATATTGATATTGGCAAATATGATTATCGTGAGTTAAGTGTGACCATATTTCTAAGGACATCGTGTGATGGTCAAAACCAACTATATCAATTGTCAAATCTTGAAAAAGTCAGATCATATATATATATATATATATATATATATATATATATATATATATATATATATATATATATATATATATATATATATATATATATATATATATATATATATATATATATATATATATATATATATATATATATATATAATTGTGCCATAGTCAATTGAGCTATCTAAATAAGATATCGATTTATACCTAAAAGAAATATAAAATTTGAGGTGCTGACATGCAAGAATATGGGTCAGTTTGTTTTAGCTTTAAAAAAATAAATTTTTTCTTTGTATTTTTGAAAATGAATTCTACAAAAGTGTTTTTCAAAATAGTATAAGTTTTTCTAAATTTGTTTTTTATAAATTAAAAGATTGAATTGTTCATTCTATAACACAAATATACATTATTGAAGATTAAAACATAGTCAAAATCCTAATTTTTTCAAAAAATTGTATTTTAAAAATGATTTTTATGAAAAGCTATTTGAAATAGTTTCAAAATTAAGTGATTTTTTGAAAATTTGGTATCCAAAAAATGTTTCGATAAAATGATGAAATAACTAAAATAACATTTTAAAACTAACTATTCAAACCAAATTTTTATTTGAAGCTTTTATGAAAAAAAAAATTGTAAATTTTTTTTACACTAAAATATATAACATTATAAAAATCATTTTAAAAAAAAGCCAAAACAAACGGATCCTATAAAGCTCAAATTGAATCTACACCTCTCATGTTTGCAAATTTGCGCTTTAAGGGACTCGTCCTCAACGAATCTTAAATATTTTATTACGGAAGATATTGTTTAGTTTGGGTTGTTGCATTATGGACTATTCCTTTTTAATCTCAATGAAATTATCCTACACAAGGCCCTAAACTCCTTTCTATGAACACCGCAGAATAAAACCATGAGAACCTAACAAGTGTAAATGTAAGGAGAATTTAATGTTTTCACACGCATATAATTCTAGTACATTCATCCCTTAGATTTGTGGGGCAACATCCTAGCCACCATTAACACTTTTAGAAGAAGTGGTGTGAAGTGCGGCAACTAGTGAGCACTGTTGGGACTGAGAGTGATGAATAATGCATATACTAACAACAGTGAAAGAATAATCATAAATAAAGATCATGAAGGGTGTGTTTGTTATAATAGAAGTTGTGAAGAGTGAGAGAATGAAGAGAGAAGTAGAAGAGAAATGTTTGATTTCTCTTGCTTGAAATGCGGACAAGTTGAGAAGAGAATTATGATTGTTATGAGACCCACCTTTTATTTAACTTACATTTATTTAACTTAACTAACTAAATCATTCATCCAATTATATCAATCTATAAATATATAATTTAAGAAAAAATCCAAATAAGGTCGGATCATTCAATATGTAGTCACCCCCTCCCCCAACCCACACTCATTTAAACCTAGCACCCCCTCCTCCAAATCAATGAAATTACTGTATTAAGCTTGTAAAAATTTTAATTAATTTTCAAACTCCACTCGGAATTTGCGCAAATTCCAAAACAATTAGATTGATATTGAAAATTTCACACTTTTACTAAAATCTTGAAAAAAGTAAGTTTTTTATCGAAAATTTCAATTTTTCCGAAGCAATCCTTTAGATTTTTACTGAGAATTTCATAAATTCCGGTATTTTTACATGTATTTTTATCAGAAATTTCAGAATTTCATATATTTATTCATAACATGGTATCCGAAATTTCAGAATTTTCGGTAGTTCAAAAAAGTTTGAATTTTATCGAAAATTTTAGAATTTCTGATGATATGTAGGAAGTTATGAAATTGACGGTAATTAATTATTTTTTTGCGTTTCTTCATTTTGCAGTGAAGACCAGGGGGAGGATGGCACAATTGCATACAAGACCACAAATAGAGCGGTAACCCAGTCTACGGCGGTTGAGGAAGAGTCTTCTCAACTACGGGTTGGACGAGTAGTTCCAACCGATTCACACCGGAAACTGTTGACTAAGCATATGCAGTTTCGCGCACCCCGTAGCACCCGACGTCAAGCGATGAGATTAGACGAGCAACCCATAGATGATGTTGAGGTTGTTCGTGCTTATGAGGTACAGGGTCAGGTTGTTCATGACCTAGTGGTCGAGACAAATGTGATACATGTTGCTGATGAGATGGTTGATGAGGGGGTAGAGACATATGCCTTTATTGTTGATATTATTGTATCTAATAAGGTGGCTACCACAAATCTAATCCCTACAGCTATTGCTGATACAGAGGTTACAACTCTTGCTTCGGCGGAGCCATTTGTGTACACTAATGAAGATTTTCCAGGAGGACCCAGTGACTGATTGATGCTTATAGAGTATGATGACCATGTGGCACACCAGTTATGGCAGGGATATGTATATATATTTTATGTTTAACTTCAATTTATTTATTATTGTTCCATGATGTGTTGAAAGCTAACTGATAATTTTTTAAATTTGTTTGTTACAAGACCGTCTCCCGTTGAAGGTGACGTCCCACGAGTCGAAGATGAAGAACTTCCCTAAGAGTCTGATGCATGAGCAGGTCAGGCGGATTGTACATGATTTTAGTATCCTTTCATTTGTCGACTACTCAATCACAACGCTTGATGCTTCAGTTCTATCTATTTTCTTGAGCGATGACACAAGGACACATCTTCATTTCATCTTCCATTTGGGGAGATGACTATCACATTGATGATGTCTCCTCATTGTTCCATCTCCTCATCGTCGGTAGATTATTCACCACTCCTGTTATTAGCCAGAAGCTTGCATATATAGTGGTTGTACGAGATTTTGGAGCTACTAAAGAGGTCATGCTAGAA
Organism: Lathyrus oleraceus; assembly: GCF_024323335.1. Taxonomy (NCBI): domain Eukaryota; kingdom Viridiplantae; phylum Streptophyta; class Magnoliopsida; order Fabales; family Fabaceae; genus Lathyrus; species Lathyrus oleraceus. Next base: position 53,527,403 of record NC_066584.1, read on the forward strand.
GAGTTTGAATTTAATAGGGGAGCTCACCTTCAGATGTCTTTGCTTTGGGATAGGTACAATGAGTTTGTGGATGGACAGATGTATGAGGCTACCGCTAGGTTGTACATGGTACATCTAGTATCATGTACTCTCTTTGCGGATAAATGTCATGTTTATATTAAAGTTCGGTACATGTAGTTGTTCAGTAGCCTTGACGATACCAGTATGGCTTAGGGGTGCGTTGAATTGACCATCCTATATGCATCACTTGGAGTTGCAACTGCGTTTAACACAAGACAACTTTCTGGTTATTTGAGTTTATTACAAGTATACTTGAAATTCGTATTTGTAGTTGATTCTTATTTAATTGTTACGAATACCATTTCTTAATTATTATTATTTTTGTATGTGTTCTTTTATCAGTGCTGGACATACGAGAATTTCCCCACCATCTGTGAAAGGACGATGCAACATACCCCTGTGGGCGCCCCACAAACAAGGAGATGGAAGGCCATATAAGTACATCTAGGTGGTGTTTCATAGTACAAGATGAGGCTTGATGCACTAGCTATATATGATGTCATCTGGACACCATACACAAGTCACAGAGTCCAGAATGAGTTTGGCGAGTCTTCTTTATTTTTTGGTTATATGTGGTGGGAGACCTTAGTCGATAGACACTTTTCTAAGAGGTGCCTGCGAAAGTATGGTTATGTCCAGGGAATCCCACAACCAGTTTCAGATGTTCCAGCTACGTGCATTTACATGTGGTTTTAGAGTAACATCATCATCTCTTCTCGTGCCAATATAAATAGTGCGGTGAGGGTTCAACACGACTCACGGTGTGAGGTTGGTTACGTGGGGCGGTACCTCACTGTATCACACCATCACATTATCTCACATGTTGAGCATACAGATGATGTTAGGCTTTTTGATGCTAGGATACCTGTCGATGACGTGCTGCCTCCGCCACTTCCACCTGATATTGATGACCAGCAATGCCTGTAGATTATCGTTGTTATTATGGATAAGCTCATGGATTTAGTAAATTCAGATGGTGAGGTTTTTACCATATTATCGCAGGAAGCACACATAGCCCGTTGAGGACCTATTTAGACATTATTATTATTATTATGTATTATTTGTATATTACATGTAGCATTACTCAGACATTTGCACAACACTTTTTATTAGATAATATTTTGGAACTTCCATTGATGCATGATGAACATAACATTTCACAAACGGTTACATAACTTATACATACAATTACATAACTTAAGAAAACAATAATAAATAAGAAAATATGATCACTACCAGACAAATTTGGACGTTTCAACATCTTAATTATGTCGTCGACATATCTTGAAATCTTTGCATCTAACTCGATCGGTCCCTTAGTTAGCCTACGTCGAAATGATCTCCACATAACCGCCAAATCTTCATCGATCTTCAATTCAATAAGGTTGGATTTCACATTTCCATCAATATCAATCCAATATTCACGAAACTCGATCTTTCTCAACTTTTTATTATCGGTACCAGACAATAATTCATCATCCAACTTGGATGTCAAGGCGGCGAGAGATGTGGTTATATCGAAAGTCGAAACTCTACAGGAGGCGCAACTCTATTGAAGTACACTTTTGTCTTTATCAAAAATTAAAGAAGGTGCATTTTGGGATACTTTTCTCAACAACAGATGACCCCTATTTATACAACTTTGAACTTATTATGGACCATACAAAATGGTCGGTGCAACCACAGTCGTACAAAACTGTCGGCAAAATCCTAACCGTTGAAATTAATTATAAAATTAAACTACCAAAAATTTCACATTAGTTAAAATTTTCGATATGACATGATATTTTTTAAAAAATCGATAAAATTTCAAACATACCAAAAATATTTGAAATATATATTAATTTATACCAGAAATTATGAACACAATATTGAAAATTTTAAATCATACCAAATTTTTTGAATTACCTTCCGAAAACTTTATATGTAAATTTAAATCCAATTTTAAACATGGGTAATTTTAAAATTATAAAATTAAGTGGAGTGTCAATGAAGCAGGGATAGCAAATCAAATCCTCAAACTTCTTACCGGGTCAGCCCTGACTAACACTATGCAATTTGCTATATAAGAAAGTTTAATTTATTTAAGATCTCATCTTGGATAAAAATCATTAAAAAAGTAAAACGTAGATTGATGTACTTCTAGAAGTTTAACTGCATTATTGGCTTTTTAATATTGGTATTAATAGTCACAATTATAAATAGAGTAAACAAAATAGTTGAAATCCAGAGCTTAAATAACTGACGTTGAATAAGCAATCTATCTAAGGATCAATATATTAATATTGGGTAAATAATAATAATATTAATTAATACTATATTTGCGTTAACGGTTGAATTAGTAGCATATATATGTTTGATTTCAAGTGTAATATATGTTTAATACTATGTTTGATTTGACATGCCAGTGTGTATAGAAGAACTTTTCTTTTTTGACAAAATTGTGCAAAGAAGAATATATATTTTTATATTCTTACTCAATTATAAGTAAACAAGTAGATCAATTTATTCGACTTACATATTAATACAATATTTGATTCGCACTTAAATGTTACTATTTAAAAAATATCCTTACGTTAATTACATGTTGTGAGGAGATCAATATTATATAATGAAATGATGACTAGTAGATATTTTTTCTTTTATATGAAATAGAAAAAAATTACTCAACTACGAATCTTAATAAATATAAAGATATGTTGCTTTAATTGAGATTAATTGTTATGCACTGTCAGTGTAAAAAGTTTTACTGTCAATGCATCACAATCATCCGTTTATATTATTTTTTAAATGTCTAAAATAAAAGTCAAACCTTTCAAATAAATCAGTGGTTGTGATTAATTGAGAGTATAAAAAATCTTTACACTGTCAGTGTATATCAATTAAATTCGTTTTAATTACAGTTTTAATTTTTTTTTATCTTAGTTTAATCATAAAACTAGTTCTTCAGTTTAATTTTTTTTTAATTATCTCTTATATTTTCATACTTAAAATTAATGAATGTTTATTTACAAGTCATTTGAAAAATCTTCATATAAATATCTTCATGAAATTTAAAGGACAATATATTTGATATTTTATTAAAAATAGATTTGTCATCGATTTTTTTTATTAAAGAGAAGACTTAAGCTCAAAGAAAAAGAATTACACTGGCACTAGTCGAAGGGTTGAAAACCTACCAAATCACTATCTAACAAATGAGTAATAAAACGCGGACAACTATTGGAGATACACTTTTCATTCGAAAGAGTCATTCCATTCCTGACTAGCGTGTATGCACATAAGTTTGCTTCACGATACACATGAGTGGTCTTAATATCATTATTTTGGTGGAGATAAGATCTGATTTTGGGGATCAGTTTCCTACCTATGATGTTGCTTGCATTATTTGTATTGATGGCCGTAACCACTTGTTGGGCGTCTATATTTACGTCAATACACCTAAATCTCAAACTTGATGCAAGTCGAAAGCCTTCATAAACTCCCAGAGCTCTGTCATATAAGTATCACAAACTCCAATATATTTTGAGAAATCCTCTAGCCTCTCACCTTCATTGCCTTTAATAAGGCTTTCACATCCTGCACTCCCCTTATTGTCTCTAGCACCATTTGTACTCAACTTCACTCTCCCTATACCTGGAGTCTCCCGTTTTATTAATTTTATCTCCCCGAGATGCTCTGTCTTCATCTTATTTGTAGTTGTAGCGGTAAATTCATGATCATCAAGCTATGGATAAACTTGACGTCAGTAAAACCAGAGTCATCACCGCGCTTTTATTGTTTCCAAAGGAAATGGGAAAAGTACGAACAAAACCCAAGGATAAGAAGTTTTCAAATCAAAACTAATAAAATGTCGGAGATTACAGGTAAAGGAGTTGGTTACACTAAGGGAATGTGTTAGCATCCAAAGTGTCCTAGGTACTCCTAGGGAGTCATTTTTTATGTGTGCATGTGTTTTTGGTATAAAAGATGTTTGAGAAAAGAATTTATTAATTATATTTTTATGTTTGACAAGACCTTCGGACTTGTGCTTACGTACCAACATAAAAATGAGGGATCAAAACCTCGTAGTTCGTGGTAACAATTTCAAAATGAGTGGGTTGCTTTTAATCAAAATTTAAGTTTAAAAAGGGGCACAAAGAACCCAAAGGTTTGACTGAGTGTTAGTTCTTTTTGTCTTTTGAAATTTTAAGTCAATATAATTAGATTTATTTACAAGTTTGATTTAAGAAAAGAGTTTAAAATTGCAATGACATAAGGTCAAAGTTTCTAATTTCAAATAAGGTCAAAGTTTCTAATTTCAAATAAGGTCTAAGTTTGAAATCACAAATAAAGAAAGTTTTTGAAAAAAGGGGAAGAGATTTTGAAATTTAAGAAGTGGGAGAAGATGAAGAGGATAACCTAAGCATAAAATTAAAAGTTAAGAGTTGAAAAGATCTAACCAATGGGATGCAATCCAACAAACAAAAATGTCATATAGAAAACCCATTTTCCCTTTGGACTTTAAATCAAGCAATAATCAGCAAGCAATTAGCAATTTTAGACATCATGAAGATCAAGGCATCAAATAAAGATAGCCACATCCAAGCAAGCAAAATCCATAGCTAGCAGTCTTTTTTGTCTTCTTTATGTATCAGATGAAATACTCCTTGGTTAACTCAGAATAAAGCATTAAACACGAGATCAAAATAACAGTTGCATCAAGACCATGTAGCAGATGGAATTAAGTGGATCCCAAATACTTGCATCAGATGAAAGCTCCAATTACAATAACTTGGTCTCAAAAATGTTGGCATTGGCCAAGTCCTTTTGCATATGGAATGTTGCCTAGTCCTAAGTCCAAAAGTTCAGATCAAACCCAACAGTCCACACAAGCATTTTTTAGGGTTTTTGTTGTTTATTAAGTATTTTAAGGTGCTAAGACCACAAACACAAACAAAATACACAAACAAATATATACAATCACAATACATGGCTCAAATGAGCAAAGTGAAAATGACATAAACATAAACAAGTTTAATAGTATGTAAATGGCAAATGAGTGGTAAAGGACTAGAAATTAAATGGCATAAAGTAAATGGCTTGAAAGTAAAAGCAAAGTTAATAATAGTTAGTGTTAGTTAGATGTTAGTTGGTTTTGCTTTTTAATTGATTAAGTCATTCTTTGGAGAACACTCAACCATCTATTCATAAGCATGGATCCTTGAACCAAGACATCTTCAAAAGGAAGAAAAAAAGGTCAAGTTTCCATACAATACCATGAAATATGGGAGACTTACAATCTCACTTACTAGAATACTATGCCTTTAGGGTCAAAATTTTGCACTATGTTAAGCAATCATAATTGGACTTATGTAGAAGTCACAACTATCTGAGACCGGGAATAAAAATTTAGGTGCTAATGCATGTTAGAGATTTGGTATAATAAACCAAACTCCTAAAACACACCACACACTAAAAGAAAAAAATCAGGATGGATGGACATATCTCATCCATACTTGTATTGGTTCATCTGACACAAAGTCATTGATGAACCAATTAGCCTTAGGATATTGAGATTTCATTGGTCAATGAAAGGGATGGGAGAGAATGGGAATGAAGATGGAGAGGGAGGGGAGATGAGAGAAACACAAATTGATCATGCGAGGAATTTTATCAAATTAAAATCATTCATTCATTTTGGGAGATGAAATGTACATTTCATCAATCCCCTAAATCCAATGATTTAACCCAACAAAAGTCAAATCAATCTTGACCAAGGCCCAAACAAGTAGTCAAACATCACAAGACCATAAAAATGGCTCAACATAATTTTTACACAATTAATCAATTAAAAATCAAATTAAAAATACATTAAAATTTAATTTAATTTGGTCAAAACCTAAAATCTCTTCAAAACACGAAATAAATGGCCAAGAGATTTATCCTAGGTCAAACAAGGTCAAAGGACCTTAGACAAAAAAAAATCATGATTTTTGAAAAGTTAGAAGTATTTTTAAACAATTAAAAATATGCACAAAATAATTAATTCATGAAAAATATCAAAATTAATCCAAAAAATAATTTTAATTTAGAAAATGAAAAAGGAAAATATTTAAATATTTTTGGTGAAAATCCCATATTTTTTGGATTAAAAATGAAATTATTCTGAATTAAACAAAATAAAAGGATTAAACATAAAATCAGAAATTAAAAAAAAAACAAAAAAAACAAGGGTCATCAGATCTCCCTTATTAATTGAGGTGGCAGATCTGATGGTCACACGCGCGTGTTCCACGGTGGACCTTGGTCAAACAAATGTACGCGTGGTAATCAAGTGGAACAATCCAGATTATAACATTTCAACTTGATCAGATGGACAGGAAGCGTGACAACACACCACCGGAGCTAGGGCTAGCTCCGGTCATCTTCTCCGGTGACCTCCACCGGACTGGTCCAACTTCATTTCAATGGAAAATGACAAACAAGGACACTATTTCAAAGAGAAAATGCTCAGGATAACGAATTTAGCCTCAATTTTCTTCAATTCCAAGTATATAAAAAGATACAGGGATTTGAATTTTGAGGACCATGAACTGAGTTGCTTCAATTTGACCTCAAAGTAACTTTTTGGATCTAGAACTCTCAATTCAATGTAGCATTCTTGTGTTTGTGTGATTTTCTGAAGTCCTAACACTTGAGGCAAGTCAATGGTGGTTTCAATTCATCATTTCATGAGCTTACAGTTTGAACACCATGATCTTCTTCCTCGTGTTTCTCTCAATATAGGAAGAGTGAGGAAGATCCAATGGTACAATGATGATCTCCATCACATAAGCTTCATTTCCATGTCCTTGTTTTCCATTTTCATGAAACTTTTTTTCTCTGCAACTGGTGGCCGGATTCTGTTGACTCGCGGGAGAAGACGGTGGTTTCCACCACCACCACAACATGTCTTGTTTCCTAGCCATTGGATCTGGATGCCATGTTTTAATCTTGATCATTCATTTGGAATACTTCATTTAATGCCTTATGCAGCGCGTTTGACTTGGATGCATCGTGCGCCCTCACATCTGAACCATTCATGAGTGCCACGTCAATTAATGAGCTTCATCCTGTGGCTGCGCATTTTTTACTCATTTTCAGTTAATTCATTTGATTTTCAAAATTTCATAAAAAATTCATTTGAAGTCATAAAAATATGAGACCAACTCTGAAATTTTTCTTGAAAAATCTAGTTTCATATTTTGATTTTTAATTATTTTTGTGACTTCATTTGATATTTTTCATGGATTATTTGATTTTTAATAGTTTTAATTCATTTTTAAATACTTTCTGACTTTTGAAAAATCCAAAAATATTTTCCTAGCATTTATGGATCATGATAAATCAATGAAAAATAGTCTCATCAATTTCTTATTTGATTTGAGATTTATTTGAGATTTTAATCCATTTTGTGCTATTTTTAGTTTTTTTTAATTGTTTTCTGATTACAAAAATTGATGAGAAAATTAGTCAAAGTTTGTTTGACTATGTTGAACCTATGAGAATTTAATTGGACTTGTTGAAGTTGATTTGAATTGAATTTGAGGTTTGACCTTATTTGTTTATTTTTTATTTGCATTTTATTTTAATTCAAAAAATACCAAAAAAAAATATTGTTGACTTGTTATCTTCATTTCTTTTGTGTTTGGTGTTGATTGATGATGATTTGATTCACATTTGATCAATTGGACTTGATTGTGGTCTTCTTTTTCCCTCCCTTTCATCTTCATCCCTTTCTTTCCATTAATGGCCAATGAGTTAAAGTCTTATGGTTGGTTTTGACAAATGAGAGGTTTAACCTTCTTTGATCCAAACCAAACTCAACTTGATCCATGATCAAGTGAGTTGTTTTGTGTCCAAGATAGGTTGCTTCTTGGTCAAGCAAATAACCTAAAGTCAATACAAGGCCCTTCCCCTTTTGTTTTGGCATGACAAGTTTATGGAGCTTGGCTTACTAGTCATGATCTCTAACTTGTGTTTCTTTGCCTATATTTTTATTGACCAGCCTCAGATAGGTGTGACTACTACATTAGTCCACTTATGATTGCTTAACATAGCGCTACATTGTCTTATGACAAGCTAACATAACTTTACTAACTACTAACTTTAATTTGAGCATTTAATTTCTTGCCATTTACTTTTAATGCCATTTATTTCTTGCTCATTATTCATATTGATTTTCCCTTTGCTCACTTGAGCACATATTTTATGTTTATGTCATTTTTCTTTTGCTCATTTGAGCCCATTATTCTGTATAAATATATTGATATCTTGTGTTTGCTTTGTGTTTGTTTTATGTGAACCAAATGCAAAAGGAGAAAGGACTTAGAATTAGGACTTACCTATGCTTAAAGGAGTTCAAGAGCAACTAGGCCTCATGCCTTTAGAATGCAAAACTTGTTGAAGAGCAACTAGGCCTCATGCCTTTAGAATGCTAAAATTCAAAGTTGACCTCAAAGGACTTCTCCTCCAAACTTATTCTTTGTCCATTCCCCTTATTGTGTTGTGAACTTTTTGATGTTTTCTCTTGTGTGATAGGGATCCCATCTTGAGGTTGTGAAAAGTGAACCATTGTCATGAGTAGCCAAGTTAAGAGACAAGTTAAATGGAGATCCTAGGAGCTTGAATTCAATTTGTTTGATTGCTTGTTTGTGTGCTAAGTCCAAAGGAAAGGAGCATCTTGAGTCATCTCTATGACTTCAAGAAAAGGAACTCCAAGGGTTTATCTTTCCCCTCTTATCTTTGTATGCTTTAGGACTAGTCATTCTCTTCTTCTCTCCACTCTAACCAAGCTAAAAACCATTTTCTAAACTTTGACTTTGTTTCAAATTAGAAACCTAGGCCTTAAGCCTTTGACTTTTCAAACTCTTTTCATAAATACTCATTGTGAATAAATCTTAATCCAACTTTGACTTCATTTTTGTGAATAAATGTAACTTGTAAATATAACTCACTTTAAGTTGTTTTGTGGTTCCAATGGCCACCTTGTTAAAACCTTTTCAAAAACATTAGTCATAGGTTTGAGTTATCATAGTGGTTGATGTAAATCTCACCTCATCCTTAGTGATTGGATTATAAGTCTTCCATGCTTATTATAGGGTTAACCCCTTACTAGCATGTTGAAGCTTTCCTCACATGGTGGATTGTTGGTTTAGGTTGAGTTTTCTCCCTTTGATAACAAAATACCTTAAGGCTTTTGATCAAATCAATTAACCAATCTTTGAGATTTTTTACCCAGAACTACGAGGTTTTGATCCTCCTTTGTGATGGTACGTAGGCAATGGGTTCATCCATTCAAACAACAAAATTTGTAAATATAACCTATTCTCTTCTCATCCCTCCAATCTTTTGCACAAATCTTTTCACAAATACCAACCTACAACACATATTTGCAAAAAGGGTTCCCTTAGAGTACTAAGGATGTTTCGGGTGCGTAAAACCTTCCCATTTCCTAACCAACCCCCTTACCCAGATCTCTGACATTTTTATTAGTTTTTGATTTGAAAAACTTCTTACTTGGCTTTTGTTCGCTTTTTAGCCTTTCCTTTGGACAAATAAAAGTGAGGTGGCAACTCGAATTGTATGTTGACTTTTGGTTTAGTCAATAAACATAAAGGTAACGAAAACCCCGCTACATGTACCAGACCTGTGTCAAGGGAACCATATAGGATGTCTGCATCAGAATTGGGTGAACTGAAGAGTCAGTTATAAGATCTGTTTAAAAAGGTTACAATTAAGAATAAGTATCCTCTTCCTAGGATTGATGGCCTTATGGGTCAGATGGTTGGGGTATGTGCATTTAGTAAGATCGACTTGAGATTAGGTTATCATCAGATCCGAGTGAAAGATGAAGATATCTCAAAGAGCGCCTTTAGGACACGATACAGTCACTATGAGTACTCAGTGATTCCGTTCGATGTGGATGACAGTGGATCCATCCAAGATAGACGTAGTGCTACAATAGGAGGATCCTAAGTCAGTTACAGAGATCATATGTTTTTTGGGGTTGGTCAATTACTATAGAAGATTTATCGAAGGGTTTTTCGAAGATAGCTCTGTGTCGCACCTCGAAAAATGAGAACACGACTTAGCGAAGCGCAATCGCACGCTCGCAATGATGGACTAAACAGAGTCGCCACCGAACTTTATTTATTCCTAAAAGGAAAGGGGAAATATCGATAAAACCCAAGAAAGAACGACAATGATTATGGTCGTCGCAACCAAATTGGGGTTTGGGAGTCGATTACACAAGGGGAAGGTGTTAGCCCCCCTCACGTCTGTTGTACTCAACGGGAACCATTAGGTTAGTTGTGTGCGTTAGTGTTAGTTTGAAATGTTAGGCTTTTCAAGTTATTAGGTGGGAAAGGAAGAATAGAAGAGAGAAGAATGTTTTTGGATTTTTGACGAAGGACTAAACCTAAGTTTTTTTTATTAGTAGGCCTGACAAGATTTACAAATCCTGCTCCTACGTATCTCAGATAGAGAAATCAAGGCTTATGTAGTTCTAGGTAGAAAATGTTTATTTGTTGGTCGATTTTAGCGAAAGCTATATTATATTAATCGACGAAAACATTGTTTTACCCAAAACAGATGAGGAGCGGACGTGTACCCCACATCGAATGGATTTACTAATCAACATTCGGAAAAACGTCTCTTATCTCAACTCAACAATCGTGGCCGAAACATTGTTTTGCATCATCTTAAGACAAGATATCTTTTATGAAAAAAAAATTGATTAGCCGCACAACGGCAAAGAAAAGAGTTTGATTGGTCGGATGTATTTTGAGTGATGACGAGAACTTGGATGAGCAAGATATCCATCTCGAATCCTAGTCTCAGGAGTGCACGGTATACACCATGGTCCATTTCCGTCTTTATTGACAAAAGTGTTTAATAAAGATTAAGTATTTTGAGGTTTGATTGAGAAAGGGTTTGAAGAAACCGCATTGACAATTTTAAACGATGGCGAGAGCTAATATAGGCGAGGCATCCACCTCGAATCTTAATCTCAGGAGTGCACGGTATACACCATGGTCCATTTCCATCTTTATTGACAAAAGTGTTTAATAAAGATTAAGTATTTTGAGTTTGAAAGACGAGTACTTGTGACTTGCAAGCTCTTACAGCTTGTGTCTTGGAGCAAAAAGGTTCTTAGGACAATTATCTACTGCTGATTGAGTTTACTTACAACCATAGTTTTCAATCTAGTATTGAAATGGAACTTTTTGAAGCTTTATATGGCAAAAGATGTATGACTCATTTGTGTTGGTTTGAGTCTGGAGAAAGTGTGGTGCTCGGACTTGAGATTGTTCAGCGAACTATTAGGAAAGTCAAGATGAACCAAGAATATATGAAGGCCTCATAGAGCATGCAAAAGAGCTACCATGATAAGCAGAGGAAGACCCTTGAGTTCCAAAAGGATGTCTATTTGTTTTTGAGATTCACTTCTATGACTAGTGTTGGTTGTGCGATGAAGTCTAAGAAGCTCACTCCTCGCTTCATGGGTCCTTATCAAATTACCTAGAGTGTTGGAGCAGTTGCCTACCCAGTGGCCTTACCCTCATCTCTTTCGAACCTCCATGATGTTTTCCACGTGTCTCAGCTTCAGCAGTATATTCATGATTCATCACATATGATCCAAATGGGTGATGTACAAGTAAGAGATAATTTAACTGTTGAGGCATGACCCATGCAAATCGAGTATCGAGAAGTGAAACAATTAAGAGGTAAAGAAACTTTTCTGGTGAAAGTGGTGTGGAGAGGACCTGCTGGAGGGAGAATTATGTGGGAGCTAGATAGTCGGATGAAGAAGTCTTACCCGAAGCTGTTTTCGCAAGGTCATTTTCGAGGGAGAAAATTATTTTAAGTGGGGAAGAGTTGTAACACTCCGTCTTTAGTTTATTAATTTATTTAAATTATTGGATTTAATTGAGTCAATATATATGTCTTACTTGGATTATTGTTATTATTTACTATTTCATGTGTTTTATGGAATTTAAGGGTATTTTAGTAATTTAATAAATAATAGGAATATAGAATATTGAGTTGAGAATGATGAAATAAAAAAGAGTTATTTAATTTAAAAATAATTATATATTTTAATTATTTAGAGATGATTAAAGAAATTATCATATTAAATAAAAAATAAATATTTTATAATTAATATAAATTTTAGATTTTTTTATTAAATAATTATTTAGTGGGATTTTATTTAAATAAAATAAAATAAAAATTTATTTTAATTAAAATCAGATATTATAGGGTGTGTGAGTGAGAAGGGGTGGAAACAATTTGGAATTATTAGGGTTATATTTAAGCTAATGTGAGTGGCTCGAGGGTTTTACGCGGAAAATTAAAATTTGGGAAAAGAGACGGATTTTAAGTGTTAAGAGAGGAACGTTGGAGCGATTGTAAGAAAATGGGAAGAATTTTGTCAACCTTCAAAACTTCGAGGTAAGGGGGGAATGGGGAATTGATTTACTCATGGGTGACTTTAAGCAGTCAGGCTGGTGAGGGGGTTTTACCCACATATATCTGCATTTCATATTACATGGTATTTAACCTTGTTGGTGACTAAAAGGGTTTGGACAAAACCCCTAAGGTTATCGATTGATGTGTAGCTATGTATTATGTTACTATAATGAAAAATATGTATGAATTTGTGAATGTTATGGTATGTCTTTTTGAGATTTTTGTGACACACTAAACAGTTAATCTGTGATATTTTTGTGATAAATTGGCATAGGGTAAATAGGGAATTGTATTGTATCTGTGTTTATCGATAAATTTTGTGCAACCTTTTCGGTCCTTTTTTCCCAATATCGTAAAATATCAGAAAAGTCAAAAGTTAGAAAAACTAGAATTTTACCGAAAATCATAAAATCTGGAAAAGTCAGGACGGAGGCCGAAATCGGCGGTGCCGACGGATGAACAGTGCAGCAAGGCGGCGGCCAAAAAAAATGTTGCGACGACGGTGGCCGGAAATCGATGTCGCATCGGCGGCGGACCGCGATGGCGGCAGTCGTTTGGGGCGTGTGCCGACGGTGGAAGTCGCGGCAGCGGCGACACGCACGTAGTGATATACCGTTATGGCACGGGTCAACGTCGTAGGAATCTACGCGGCGGCCACAGCTGTATAGCGCCGAATTGGGGCGATTCAACGGTCCGACATGGGCGGGTCGACGACGATTTCAACGGTTTTCGAATTTGGGGTAAGTTTTGTGATTTCTGAGCAATTTTAGTGTCAATGACCTTTTGTTACCTTTGTGTTATTTTTGAATAATTTTGAATCATCTACCAATTCATTAGAGTTTAATAGAGTTATATTTGTGAAAATTGTCATTAATTTTAGCATTTTTAAATACTCTTTAATTATCTTTAAGATTTAGGAATTGTTATAAGACTATTTAGAGTTCTTTGAAAATTCTGTTGAATTATATATATATATATATATATATATATATATATATATATATATATATATATATATATATTATATTCTTTCATGAGCTATGAATATATAATAAAATGATAAAATACTCTATATGTCTGGTTGATTTTCGAAGAACAACTCAAAGACCTTGGGTCCATTGAGTGGCCACGCCCTAGAATGGTACCTAAGAGAGGCCGACCAAGCTCTTTAGGATCGCTATATCACATAGACAACTATACCCACCAACGCCATTCCACCTAGGTAGTTGTAAATACACCCCATCACCGGACAAATCTTGAAGGTTGCTACCATAGTTGCTACCATAGTTTGTCATTATATATCATAATCAACAAAACTTAAAATCGATTGGTCCGGTTGAATCAATTACGAATCATGTTACTTTGAAATTGTACATAAAAAAACAACGGGCACATTCTTGAGAACCTTAGAAGATGGCTGTACAGACCTAAAATGAAACAAAAAACGGGGGAGTATTATTTACAATAGAAACACTTGTAAATCTTAAAACTCATTATGAGTTCTAGATCCTTCAAATTAGGGGAGCATACTACTTAAATAGTCTATATAATTGAATTGCATAATCAACTAAAAAAGTGCTCATATGATTAAAAACATACACAAATATTACAAATGAAATCTTGTACAATTGTTTCAAGAGAAGAAAAAAAAACTATTTCAAGCAACTAAAGCCACGACATACTGACATAAAAATCATCAAAACTATTGCTAAGCCAATACCAAAAGCAATTAATTTGACTTTCATATTTTGAACCCACATCTTTCTTTTCATCTTTGTTCCCTGTGTTCTAAAATCTTGTGCCTGCAACATGTGATACAAAACATGTCAAATGCATGTACAAATGAATCACTATTAATGAAACATTACATGTATATACTGACTTGTGATCGAAGGTTGTCGGTCTTATCCACTAGCATCTCAATTTTTTCTCCGCGATCAAGAACCTATTATAGATTAAATGAAAAATATTTTAATTTTAAACTATGGTAATTAATTATAGTAAGATTTTCATATCATAAATTTATCCAATGGTAATTTTAAAGGTCTTGCCTTTTCAATATTTTCCATCATAACACCCTTAACTTCAGAAACTTGAGCCTTCACTTTAGCAAGCTTGTTAATCTCTTCAGGGTGATCAATACAATATTGCATTTGTTGCTTTAATTTAGGCCTATATATTTTCATACAAAATGCAACAATTAGTCAACATGTTTTTTAATCAATCACATGCATGGTAAAACATTGTGCATATCATTACTTAATCACGATATATTGACACGGCTACAAATACAAACATCAGACACGAAGAATATCAATAAGAAAAAACGAAGTACCCGTATTCTTTGTTAAGGCTATGAACGGTAGCAGTTGCAGCTTTTCCACCACCATATTTTTTGCTGAATTCTTCCTTGACACGCTCAAGATAAGCAATAGGAATCTGTCTACCAGCAGATTCAACTGCCACCACACAATAGGCTAAAAAATCCATGACAGAGAAAATATTTCACGACGAAATTCATGCATGTTATAGAAATAAGTTGATAAAATATTTCAAGATCTATATTATAAAAAAATAAAAACTATGACGAAAACATAAGATAACATACTGAAGCCATTATCGACAAGGTAATTGAAAGTGTGGCCATCACAATTGTAGGTGAATCTGTTATTAGAAGAAGGAAGCTTTTGTAAACATTGAGATGCAATGGTTGAAAAGTTTCCAGAAAATTCTGTATACTCTGCTAGAATTACGGTACCACGAGCCACAAAGCTATAGATCAATGTTTGTTGCCCCATGTCCAAAAACCATAAACCAGAACAAATTTCAAAATGGGAAAAGGATGAAGAGAAGGGGCTGGAAGATCAATAGAGGAAAATGAAAGTAAGTATGAAGAGAAAATGATTGATTTTGGTTGAATGAGTTTTTATTGTCTTGAGTAACGTGCGGGAATACCGTTACTGAGGTTTTATCTTAATATAGTATATATCTTTTAATAATAAATAGGAAAATATTTTTTATAGTTAAAAGTTAATTTTGTTTTTCAATCTTCAAACACATTTTGTAACATATCTTCTATATGTTTTAAAGGAAAAATAAAATATTAGATACATTATTACATTTGTTTGTTTTATTTATTACTTGGTTCTTAAGTACTAATTCTAAAAATGTATACATCTTATAAGTATTTTTGCATGGATTGTGAGTAGGAATCTTGAGACATGAGTATGGAAATGTGGTTTTGCAGATGTTGAGTGAGGAAGATTACGTGGGGAAAAGCCATAAATCTATTTGGTGGAGAGATTTTAAGCCCATGCTAGGGAATGAATTGGTTTGCAAGAAATATAGAATGCTTTGGAAGGCCAAGTGGGGAGGGGGTCAAACCATGAAGGATATTTTTCCTTTTAAGTGTTTCAAATATGCAACAAATCATATGGTAGTGTAAAAGGGATGAAAGAATGTATCAATAGGATGAGGTCATCGTCCAATAAAAAATTGAGATCTAAATCATAGATGCGTCACATTTTAATTATTAAATATCATATATTCATTTGGTTTGGCTGAAAATCGAGGGACAAAGTATTTAGAGAACACACATTCGAATTCTAACAGCTACATTGTACATTTTAATTTTTTTGGAATTAATTACTATGCACTGTCAGTGTAAAAAGATTTACATTGTCGATTCATCATCATCACCTGTTTGCATTACTTTATAGGTTTTCAAAATAAAAGTCAAACTTATTTTAATATCCAACGCCTAAGATTAACTGACGGTGTAAAATCTTTTTACACTGTCAGTGTATTTCAATTAAATCCAATTTTTTTCTATGACATATTACCTCAGTTTTGCTGAAAACCGATAAATAAAGTATTTAGAGGTCACGTCTTCGAATCTCGGCAACTACATTTTGTCATATTTTAATTTTTTTTAAAGATTTATCACCTCGTTTTTGCTGAAAACTGAGGGGTAAAGTATTTAGAGGTGACACGTTTTCGAATTCCAACAACTACATTTTATCACCTTTTATTTTTTAATTTTTTTTTATGATATATTACCTCGATTTATGACCAATTTGATGAAAATATTAAGTATTGAATCTTTATCGTTCATTTAAAGTAACAATGGTGAAGACATTGCAAAACCATCAACTCACGTGAAACATTAGTGATCCGCGTGAAACTCTCACTAGTCAATCAAAACGTGAATGCCACAATCATCCATCCTGAATGTAAAGTGCTGAAATTTAAACTTAACATATTGAAAACAATGGTAATTAAAGCAAGATCAGAAAAATATTTCATGGTTAGTTTTTTAACATAATATTTTCTCTAGTAATTCTTGTTTAAATTGTTTAATGTTAGTTAGG